>NC_133656.1:242074917-242234324 GCF_009905375.1 Apium graveolens
AATAAAATTATTTTTATATATAACTTTGGTTATATAACTAATATATATCTATTGACATCCATATGGTTGGATCTTTGAAAAATATTTTTAAAATAATCGAAACACCAATTCAGGATTAAACATTAGTTAGTTTTACTACTTGAATGTTAAAATAACAAACCAAATAAAATTTTTTGATATAAAATTTTGTTTATATCACTAATAAATATATCTATTGATATCATACGGTTGGATTGTTGGAAAATATTTTTAAAATAATCGCAACACCGATATATAATTATGACATATAAATAATAACTTTCTTTTTCCCATAACTTTTGAAATATAATCCCTAAACCCTACACATTTCATTACAATATTTTCTCATACTTTACATGCATTTTAAATTTACTATTTAATATTAATTTCATAACTTATTTATAAAATTTTAATTTTTTAGTATTAAGTGCCCCTCTCGCTTTTAATTTAAATAAACAAACCGGGTCATAAATAAAACCACACAAATGTCCACTCTGAAATCGCCGAACCAGGACGGCCCCGACGATATCGCCGCCGTGCTCCAGCCAGACCGTTCGAGTTCGACGACGATTACGCCTTCTGTGTCCAACTACTGGAAGCCATGGCCGCTTCTCTCACTTTCCAGCCTTCATCTTCAACTAAATCTCCACTAAACGCCGTCTTTTGGAACGCTTGTACCTCTTAACGACCTAGGTCTCGAACGCGAGATTTTCGACCCTGATTCGTTAAACCCCTAAGCACGGTATCGATTTCAAGGTTAGCCCCCCTCCCTTATATATACATATTTGTACTTATATTCCAGTTTTACAATCAATTTACATTGTTTTTAGTTTAATATCTAAAAACATTTAATTCTTTTAAGGATGATAAATTGTGTTGTTTATATGTATTGTCATTTATGGTCCATACGTGAGTCTAGTTGAGAGCTATGAACTTGTTAGTTTTTTTAATAACATTATTAAAACGCAGAAGTGATATAAATTTGCATGAGTTTCAAAAGTTTTAGAAGATAACTGAAGTTAATTTATAGAGCTTAAGAAGCTTATGTGCTATATAAGCCTCCGGTGCACGTTTATTTGCACTACTTCTCAGTCTCCTGGCTCGAATCAATACTCTTCTTTCTGAAATTGCATCACTTGTGCTTGTTCTTGAACTACTGCTGGAACTGCAGCTTCTACTCCTCTGGCTCGAGCTACGGCTGTTTCTCGGAGACAACGATGAAAACTCAGAGCCGTCTTTGATGCTTCCCCTGGTTCGATTACCCTACAAAATCTAAATTCCAAATCATGATCATCTGGAGAAATGTATTTGAGAAGTATAACCTAATTTTATCTTGGAGATTGGGTAAATGTTTGATGTATTTGTAATTGATTTTGCACTCGTTAACAATTTATCTCTGAGTTCTTTTATCTATTAAGTGTCTTGGTTGTTTTGAAGGCTGATTTCGGGCTGATTTAGTATATCATTCAAATGAAATGGTCAAATCATCTGCAATACCAAGATATTGTCTAAACTACGCTGAAGCTACGAATATATGACATTTTGCTTTGCTTTGGTTTTGTAACTAAAAGAAATTTGCTTTTGTTTTTCTATATTTATTCCCTGTTGAATTTTCTTTACAATAATTTTTGTCAACTAGCTTGACATCTCTAATTTTTCTAAAATGAGTAGTAATCTTGTGGCTGAAAATTTCAATTTACTACTTATCAATTATCATCAGTAACAACTATGAGAATGATGAGTCAAAAATAGAAAGCATCGTGGATGTCCCTCTTCCGTTAGTCAAGCTAGTGTATTTTAGTACACGTTCCTGAGCAAAGTTAGTTGATACAGAAAGTCTACAGTTTCCCACGTCTATAAATAAAAAACTCTCACTGAGCTTCTCAACACCATACCAACCTATTAAGGTATCATCAGATGTTCACTCATATATACACCATATACTTCTCTCTACTTAACTATATATGTTACTAATTAGTTAATTAGGAATAATAATGGTGTTTACAAGCTAGGATGTTGATTAGTTAGTACACTGGAGGAGAAGAGGGTGATATAGCAGGCAGGGTGAAGTACTGGGGTGAGTGGTTTCCATGATTTCCTTGTCAAGTGAGCAGTCTTAGCACTTCCACCTTTGTTGCGTTGTCTGTTCGACCATTAACTCTTATCCGGTACTATATACGTGTATGTTCTATATGTCTATCTAAGTACATGTCTATATTATTACAAATCTGTACATACACCAACATGCTACACCAATTAAGTATCTCATCAGTAGAACATCTGATATGGAGCCTCTGATCTATATCATGTATTTGATTTAGGGTTTAACGATTGAGTCTCTGGGTATTAGTACTTTTTGCAATTAATTATCTTTCATGAGAAAAGAATATCATGTGCACTTTACTTATTTTATACCGGTATATGTATATTAACTTATTTTAGTTGTCACATTGACATTTTATTTTGAATTATAAAATCGGTGACATTCCATTATGTAAAACCTATATTGTGCAGCTCTAGTATATGTCACGTGTATAATCATTTTAGATTTGTGAAGTTTGGCGCGGTTTTTGATTCAGTAATTTGAAGAAAAGATGCACAAATGCAGCCCTCCTTTTAAAGATCAGAATGCGCATGTTGCTTCTGTTAAAAATATTCTTGGAAGTCATGCTAGTTATTTAATGTCTGGGAAAGAACTTTCCAAGATTGTTGAAAGAACTTTCCAAGATTGTTGCATTTGTGAAAGGCACCCAGTTTGATCTATTGGTAAGTGGGTTTGGCAGTTTTCTGTCGATTCATGTCTTGTCTCTCTTCTAACAATAATTTTTCTTAAGGTGGCAATGAAAATTTATTGCAGGAGTTCCTTCAGCGAGAACGATATGGAAGTGCTCATTTGGATAATTTTGCTTCAGGACTTGAATTAATTGGTCAGAAGGTAGTGACATCTGCAATCTTTTTTATGACAGAAGTCCAGCATGTCCCGATTCTGTTTTTTAACTTTTTTAATTGTGTGTTGTTTTGGGATGCCATGCATTTGACATGGACAAACCTACGACTGTATATATGTAAAAATTTGTAATTGTTGTTGGGCTATCTTGATTCGCGGACCCTTAATATGCATATTAGTGATTTTGCTTACTTTCTTTGGCTTTTGGCCTATCAATTCCTTCTTTATTCATAAGAGCTGTCTCCTTTTCCTATACCATAACATTAATTGCTTATGACTATCGATCCATTTTTACACATTTTTATTTATTTTTCTAACTTTTATTCCTTTTGCCCTATATATATTCAGTTATTAGTGTTGGAAATTTCATGGTTAATGAGCCTATTATAGATATTTTTGTGATTTTTATTCCTTCAGTCTTCACTGCAACAGTCTCCACTTCCTGTTAACAAGATATATAGAATTGAATAAGATCAGACAAAAAATATCTTCTAGGCACAACCAGATCGTTTTCCTTAAGGCTTAATTTGTCCCCGCTAACTGCTGCAACAAGATTCTGGCGAAAATCCTTTAATTCGTCCCTTTTCTCTTAATAAGTTTGTTTTCTGGATAATTTGTTGACAACATCAAATATAGAAATTAACTTGATGCATGCATATATAATATATACCATGTTTATGTAACTTGTTTCTTTTTGCTAATTAGAGGGATCACATCATAATGATCTGGATGACGACTTTGGAAGAATTTATCATGTCTATGTTTGTAGATTGTACTTTTCATTAGATGAAAATAGAATATGTGATGGTCGTTTTAGTATTTTTTTTAAAATGATGTAAACAATATTGGGATTTGTATTCGAGTTGATTTTTTGGATTTGAGCAAATGTTTATATATATTGTGAATATGTTTATATCTTTTGTATTGTTATGATTGTATGCGTGGTAAAGTAGGGTAAAAAATGAAATTACAGCTCTATCCATTTTGTGCTGACTTTGTGATTGCATTAGATTTTGACAGGTTTAGAATTTAAATTGGAAGCCGAAAATGGCTGGAAACTGAAAAATCAGAATTTGGCTACTCTGTAATTACAAACTTACGACGGTTGTTCATCACATATTTCGTCGTAAGTTGGCCCCAACTCCCAAAATACGACATTCTTTATGTCGGAAGTTACTAATTTACGACGTATAGTTGCGTCGTTAATTTATGTTTTGTTTTATCAAAGGTGGGCTCCACTTCCCTAACTTGCGACGTTTTTCTTAACTTTGTGACGAAATGAATACTTATGACGAAATGGTTACTTATGATGAAATATGTACTTTTGACAAAATTGGAACTTGCGACATAATTGATACTTATGACGAAATGATTACTTGAACGAAAATCTGAACTTAAGAATTGAGCAAAAACGTCGAATATTTTCCGTCGCAATTGGGCCAATTGCAACGAATTGTAGTGTAAACATTCTGTCGCAAATGGACAAATTTCTTGTAGTGGTTGTTGATAAGGTTACTAGGGAGTTGTTTGCTGTTAAGTTCATTGAGAAAGGCTTAAAGGTTTGTTTTTTAAATATTTTTATGATCAAGAATTCATATTTATATTTGTGAAAGTTTGATATTCTTTTGTTTCGAGTTCTTGCGACGCAGTTTGTTGTCCGTTTACCTGATTTGTAATCATTTTTATTTATTAATTTAATGTGTTCTTGGTTTTAGTAGTTTAAGAAGTTTTTGGATGTTTGATGGTTCTTTACTTTTGCAGATTGATGAGCATGTGCAAAGAGAGATTATGAATCATAGGTCTTTGAAGCATCCTAATATAATTAGGTTCAAAGAGGTTTGTGATTTCTTTAAAAATTTTGAAATTAATGTGGAATAATTAGAAAATCTTAGTGTAGTTATAGATGTGGAATATATTTGTGTGTTGTGGAATATAAAATTAATTTTTAGAATTATTTGGGATATAATTGTGTGTTGTGTGGGTGTGATTATAGATGCTCTTTCTGATTTAGAATGTTGTAGTTATTTTTGGTGTAGCAGTGTGTTCTGGGTAAACTGTGTAGTATAATTACTAATTAAATTATTATACATGGTTTTGATTAGTTGAAAAGCAAATTGTTGGTCCTTAATCAAGTTCTAGTCTTTCTTTCCAGAGGAAAGGGGCTCAGGGAGTTTATTTGACTGCCTCTATATGGGTAACGTGTAGCTCACTAGCTGAGAATGAAATGCAGAATTTCCTACTGTTTTGTTTTTTTCTAATGATAAACATGCCTATGTGACCACCTCTACTCCAAGATAGAGAAACATTTTCGTTTGAAGTTAATATGAGAAAGTTTAAATTGAAGAAAAAGATTGTGATGTATATAACATTAGGCTGAGCCACTGAGGGATCAAGTCTCTATAATACTGAAGCCAACTAATAAATTCAGAACCTAACCGAGTTCATATCACTTCAACACTTTTTTTAATTTGTCACATTTTGTGTAAACAACCCTATATCTTCACTTGGATACCTACTTGTTTTTCAGCTTCTTTATGCTAATGGTAAACAAAGCATAAACAATTGTAGTAGTTTAGTGATACTTTGAAGCTCTTAGGTAGGGGACCCTCTGAATTTTTCACTTCGGTTTGGTACCAAAATGCATAGTGGTGGAATAGTAAGGAGTGATGCTGGAGCTGGTTTAGTGAGTTGAAGTCTTTAAATGTTTGTTGTTTATTCTTTTTAGGTATTGTTAACGCAACTCATCTGGCTATAGTCATGGAGTATGCTGCAGGCGGGGAACTTTTTGAGAGGATATGCAGGACAGGAAGGTGTATAGAGGATGAGGTAAGTATGGAAGTTTAACAGAAATGATATAGTCTAGTGTGGATCTGATAATAAAACATTATCTTGCACTTTAAGTTCCAGAATTTGACATCCCTGACATTTTTATTTTCCTAACATGTAGTTTTCCTGTATGCTTGTCCCCCCACCACCTCATTGTTCTTATATAATGTTTGGCTGCCATCACTTAAGTCAGAAAATTATGTTTACACAGATTCCCTGCAAACCAATAACTCACCATGGAAAATATATCTTGGCACCATTTCTGGGAAGTCCCATGTGATAGGGCCTAGAGATAGGTTAGGTAGACCCTAGATGCTCCATTTTTGCATGTAGCGATTTGGTCCTTTAGTTTCTGTATGATTACTAACTTTGTAGTACTGTGCTTTACTTAGTCACATGTTGACCAGTTCCCGTATTTTCCGTATTCTTTGAAATTATTGTGATCACTTAACATGTTATCAAAGTTCGATTTTAAATAAAAACGGCAGAACTTCAATTTTAGTACCTTCCCAATTCTCAAATTATTGATCTCTTTATTTGTTTGTTGCTACTCCCTCCGTCCGTCCCATATTTGTGGCTTGGTTTGACTAGCACGTTTTTTAAGAAATTAAAGATGACTCTAATATGAACCCGACAAATGAGATAGTGGTTGTTAAAGCAGATAATTATATGAATGAGTGGTTGTAGTAATCTTAAATGAATGCTATTAATGAAAGGTTCACTCTTTTGGGAGTGCAAAAAATAAAAGAATGTCACATGAAATGGGACGTAAAGAGTATTATTTAGTAACAGATGTCCTGCATGTTGAGATGTTGTCATGATCACTTCAATGAAAAGGATATTCATTTTTTTTAATAAAAATACCTTTTTTGAGTTACAAAGATTTCCTCTATTTTATATTACTTATGATCACTATATACAGGGAACCTCCAGTTCAGAAAATCATAATAAACCATCTCTTCTCCCTTTAAACTTTTCACAATGGCAAGCCCTGTTGCTGAAATTGTGTTTTTAATCTTGATACTATCAACTGCTGTGCCAAGTTTCGGCAAAGATTACACTGTAGGGGAGTTATCTGGTTGGGCACTCGGTGTCGATTATGACACTTGGGCTAGCGACAAAACTTTCAATGTTGGCGATAGCCTCGGTCAGTTCACATTTTTAATTCATTTTCTTGTATACTCAACTCGAATACCAGGCTATAATGTGTGTAATATTTTTTTGTGCAGTGTTCAAGTATGGAACTAGCCATACCGTGGATGAAGTAAGTTCAAGCGATTACAGTTCGTGCACTATTGGAAATTCAATTACTGCTGACAACACTGGATCGACAACTATCCCTCTGAAAACTGTGTGCAAACATTATTTCATTTGTGGTGTAATTGATCATTGTAGTGGTGGAATGAAACTAGCCGTACTGTTGCAGCTGGCGCGGGATCAGCTACTCCGGCACCAGCTGGTACTTCAGTGCCACCTGCGACAGATGGTGGAACTAGTGCTACTTTTCCAACACCAACTACAACTACCTCAGGCAATGTTCCGGTTTTAGCTAGTTCAGCAGGAAGTGTTTCTGCGATCCTAGACATTTTGCTTTGTACTTGCCATGGTGAAGCCTCGATTTTTCGACAGGCCAGGAGAGAGGCAGTGCCACAGGACTCTCTAGCTCCTTTATTTTTTCTATTTCTCTGGTGTTTGTTTTCTTATATTTATCAATTCGGACTGAGTATCTGCAGTTATATATGTGTCGGACCGTTATTATCGAGTTATCGGATCATTCTAGATTGCTAGTTATATATAAATTTTGAAAATAAAAGAGGCATTCCGTTTGTACGACAATGCGTAATTATGACTTTTAGCATTA
Organism: Apium graveolens; assembly: GCF_009905375.1. NCBI lineage: Eukaryota > Viridiplantae > Streptophyta > Magnoliopsida > Apiales > Apiaceae > Apium > Apium graveolens. The sequence continues at coordinate 242,082,570 of NC_133656.1, forward strand.
GATCAAACATAAGCTGTACGAAAAAATTAAAAATGTTAGAAATGGTACCTTGTGTAAAGAATGTAGTGCACTGGGTAGGAACTTAAGTATAAAAGAGTTCGAAATTAAAGAGAAAAAACTTGTTTTCAATAATCCACACAACTAACTCACACAAAAGAGATACAAATTCACACTTGTATTTCACTCAAAAGATTATATAAAACTTGATGATTACAAAACTTGAAAAAGTGTCCTATAAACCTGCTAGAATATGCAACTCCCTAGGTACATGAAAAGCTAAAGGTCATAAACTCAAAAAACCATGAACTCAAAAGTCTTGAAACTCAAAGATCTATTCTAGATGTTTCGATGAACAATCAATATTATTATAATAATAATCAAAGTTTAGCTTATATTTATTTTAACTTCCCCCCTTAAGCTAAACTTTTTCTCATGCCAAGTTTATTCTTCAACTCCTTAAAAATATCGGACCTGCAAGGTTTCGTAAAGATATAACCAATTTGATCTTGTGACTTGCAATGTTGAATAACAACTTCTTCTTTCTTCAACAAGTCTCGGATAAAATGATATTTGATTCTTATGTGCTTGCTATTTCCATGAAATACCGGATTTTTCGTGAGTGCTATCGCTAACTTGCTATCACAATAAATAATTGGACTTTCTTTAGCGGCATGCTTGAGATCCTCCAACACCCATGTGATCCATAATGCTTGACAACTAGCTAATGATAAATAAATATATTTCGCCTCCGCTGTTGAGAGAGCCACAACTTGTTGTTTCTTTGACATCCATGTAATTGCACAAGAGCCAACAAAGAAAATATTTTCCGAAGTACTTTTACTATCATCAACACTTGCGGCCTAATCACTATCACAATATCCAAGCACCTTAGAGTTATTTGCCTTTTGATAATAAAGTCCATCTCCAAGTGTTCCCCGAACATACCTCAAGATTCTCTTTCCGGCCTCCCAATGTGTCTTCTTTGGCTGCTCTATGAATTTACTAATCAAACTAACACCATATGTGATATCCGGCCGAGTGGCGGTCAAGTAAATCAAACTCCCAACAATACTTCTATAAAATGTAGGATCAACAAATTTAGAATCATCATCCTTACTTAATTTCAAGCCAACTTCAGCGGGAGTACTACATGGTTTCGCCTCTTCCATTTGAAATTTCTTCATCAAATCTTTTGCATACTTTTCTTGGGAGATAAAAAATCCTCTTTCATCTTGCTTTACCTCAATACCAAGAAAGTAGTGAAGCAAACCCAAATCGGTCATCTCAAATTCTTGCATCATATTCTTCTTGAATTCTTCAATATCATCATGATTATTTCCCGTAAAAATCAAATCATCCACATATAAGCCAATGATTAGAATTTTCTTTTTGTTCTCCTTGATGTAAAGTGTATGCTCAAATGGACACCTCTTAAATCTCATCTTTACAAAATACTCATATATGCGGCTATACCATGCACGTGGGGCTTGTTTTAAGCCGTACAAAGCCTTCTTCAACCGATAGACTTTATCTTCTTCATTCATCTTCGCATATCTCGGTGGTTGATCAATATACACCTATTCTTGAAATTCGCCATTCAAAAAAGCGGATTTGACATCCATTTGGTGAACTTTCCACATATTTTGTGTGGCCAAAGAAAGTATCAAATGAATTATTTCAAGGCGTGCCGCGGCAGCAAAAACTTCTTTGTAATCAACACCATACTTTTGTTTGTAACATTTGACCACCAATCGCGCCTTATGTTTCTCAACTTCAATTTGTGCATTCATCTTTTTCTTGTATACCCACTTGACTCCAAAAGGTTTCTTTACTTTAGGAGCTTCAACTAACTCCCATGTTTGATTTCTTTCGATTGCATCAATTACTTGATCCATGGCATGCCTCCATTTATTTTCTTTAGCGGCATCTTCAAAAGACACCGGATCCGCATTTGCATATAAGGCAAAATCAACAAACTCATCTTTCAAAATTCTTCTTATTTCTCTATATAGATCCACAATAATTCTTGTCTTTCTAGATAGTGATTCGAAACTTGAGGATGATGATGATGAGTTTGGCGGAGAATTAGATGGTGGAGTAGGTGGAGTGGAGCTTTCTTCATCAACTGGATCAAATGCATCATCATCAAGAAAAACATTTGATCTTTCTTTCTCATTCTTCCATTCCCACGAAGCTTCCTCATTGAGGATCACATCATGACTAATTACAACCTTCCTTGTGATATGATTGTATAATTTGTATGCTTTGGAAGCTTCACTATAACCAACAAAGATGCATTTTTCAGATTTGTCATCAAGTTTGCCTCTCTTTTCATCGGGTACATGAGAGTAACAAATGCTTCCAAAAATTCGGAAGTGAGAGACACATGGCTTTTTGTGGCTCCAAACTTCTTGTGGAGTCTTTCCTTGTACACTTTTAGTAGGTGCACGATTAAGAACATAACAAGAACATGCCACCGCTTCAGCCCAAAACATCTTTGGCAATATTTTTATTTTTAACATACACTTTCGGCTACCCCATTTTGTTGAGGGGTTGAACGAACCGTTAGTTGATGGAGAATTCCATGCTTCTTCAAAAAACTTCCAAATTCTTCGGACATATATTCACCACCATGATCGGATCGTAGTGTCTTTAAAGAACGACCACTTTCTTTCTCCATATATGCTTTAAAATCTTTAAAAACTTCAAATACTTGAGATTTTTCTTTGAGAAAATAAATCCACATCTTGAGACTATAATCATCAATAAAAGTGAGGAAATAACGGCTACCTCAAATAGAGTTTGTGCGCATGGGTTCACACAAATCCGAATGTACTAATTCCAATGGCTTTTTACCTCTCCATGCCTTGTCTTTTGGAAATGGATCTCGATGATGCTTCCAAAAACATAATATTCACACACTTGATCTTGTCTTTGAATATTTGGGGATGCCTCTCACCATATGATCTACAAATCTTGGATAAAGTGCTAAAACTCAAGTGATTATATTGAAGATGCCAAAGCCAAAATTTATCATTCACAATATTAGAAAAGCATGGAAGAGACTCATTTTGGATTCCCAATGGAAACATTTAGTTAATGTCATATTGACTCTTACAACAAGAAGGCCTTTTTTGTCTCTTATCTCACAAAAATCATCTTCACAATTCACATGATGTCCCTTTCTTAAAAGTTGCCCAACACTTAAAAGATTATGCTTAAGATCGGGAACATAATAAGCACTAGAGATCTAGTTTGTACCTTTCTTTGTTTGGATTGGAACATCTCCACACCCTTTGACGAGGAGCCTATTATTGTTACCCGTCTTGACTTCTCATTGGACGCTTTCATCAAAATTTACAAAGCAATTTTTATTTCCGGTCATGTGGTTGCTACAACCACTATCGATAAACCAAACATCATCAAGTGACTCTTCTTGAACATTGTTAATAAGAAGCATACTTTCATCTTTCTCCTCAACATCCTCATGTAGAAAAATGGAATATTTTTCATCATTAATTCTTTTATAACAATCTTTTTTCATATGCCCAATTTTATGACAATAATGGCATTGAAAATTAAAATAATTACCTATTCCTCTTGCATTAAAGCCTCCACGAGCTCTTCATCTTCCTCTTTGATATGAGTTAAAATTTTCACTTTGCACATTTCCTCTTCCTTGTCCTCGACCACGAAATGATCCTCTTCCTCTAAAACCACCACGACTACTATCTTGAACTTGAAAAATTTGCTCGGAAGGAGAGGAGCCGAATTGCTTGATGCGGAGCTCGTGAGATTGTAGTGAGCCCAATAATTCTTCATGAGAGAAAGTATTTAAATATTTTGATTCTTCTATGGCCACAACAACATGCTCATATTTTCGAGTCATACTACGAGGAATTTTTTCCAAGACTCTTTTATCCGAAATATGTTCTCCATTAACACGAAGTTTTTTAGGTACCGAAGTATCGTAGACGGGGGGTTGAATACGATACTCACTAAATTAAAAAAATTCTTTCAAATTTTTTGCGCATATAAAATTTAGTGTCCGGTTAATGGTTCTGTGTTCTTGAGGTGAATAGTGATTAGGATGATAAATTAACAAACACAAGATATTCAGGGAAATATATATTCATATATAAATCCGCGAGGGGTGTTGCTACACTCCAGTAAATAAATTTACCGGCTACAATCCAAGAACAACAATATTCTTGCTTCTACAAAGATATTACAAAACAAATCATATACAATGATCTATCTTTATGTTTGTCTAAGGATTCAATTACCGGATAACATTTATAATGCCCCTAAGAATATACAAGAGTTAAATTGAGCATTTTAACGTTTCTCCGATGAGAAGTTAAACGGATATACAATGTGCTTTTTCTTCTCTATAAGTATTTGCTACTTGTTTTTATCTGCTCTTGTTTTTGTTGTTGAAGAAGATAAAAACTCAGAACAACTAAATTGATATGCTTCTCTTGTGTAGACTTTATATTCAAAATGAATTACGTGGTCATTTGTTTTACCATATAAATCAAATGAATAAAATCAATGAATTTTGTTGTTGAGAGTTACTTGTGACCTTGGGAAGCTAGGAGATTTTGCCTTAGTCATTTTCAACATAACAAGTTACTTGTTACTAGAGGGAGAGATTTGCCTTGGCCAATTTCAACCCGATAAGTTACTTGTTACTAGAGGATCCAAGGGAGTTTGCCTTAGCATTTTCTAAGTATCCAAGTTACTTGTTACCATGTGAAGCTAGTATACAAGTTACTTGTGACCTTCCTTCCCTGGTAGGAAGTTAGTTGCGACCATAAAGCTCTTGTAGGAGGTTACTTGCGACCTAAAACATGCATAGGGAGAGTTACTTGCGACCTAGTGTACCTAGGAGAGGATTTTGCCTTTGAAAAATATCTTGCATGAGTTACTTGCGACCAAGGGAGCTAGGAGGAGGATTTTTACTTAGTTTATTGGCATGCATTAGTTACTTACGACCCATGTTGTAGTAGTGCAAGACTTACTTGCGACTTAGAATACCAAGGGGGAATTTTTGCCTTAGAAACATTTCCTGTATGAGTTACTTGCGATCCTTGTATGCATACATGCACTTAGAATTTTCTTTCTGCTCTTGTTTCTTCCCTGAGACTCGTACCAAGTCAAGATCAGTTCCTGTACTTAAATATTGAACTGTATTTCCAAGATATTACTTCTGACATCCAATACACTGATCAGGGTGACTCCTACTATAAGGTAGTGATCACTTTGACTTAGTTTCCGTAGATCGCTTTAACCCTTAAACTATCCCGTATTCAAGTCTTCTATCTTGAGTCTTCATCTGAACCATATAACCTTCATCTTGAGATACGAATCCTCATTTAACAATTCTTCTAATAATAATACTCAAATTCCTTTCACAGATCACTGACGCCTAGTGCAACTGGTCTGGTTCACAGACGACTAGCTTCGATTCAGGTCTTTGTATTATATTCCTGATTATATTGTTAAGCTTGTAACAACTTCATCGCTTCGAACACTGACTGTCAATAAACAAATGTACTTTCACTGGAATCCTTCTAATACTTAGACAACATCTTCATTATTGTTCTTCACTGACGCTTGAACATATAAATGAACGACTTTAGTGAGTATAACTTTAAAACTGTAGCTGTCTTCTTTAACCTATGTATATACCATGTCTTCAATTTTTTCAGATTCCTATGCTTCATATACTGTCTATCTTCAATCAATGCCAATATACTGAAATCTTCTGGTGACACTTATACACTGAATCTTCAACATTTCCGAATTCCTGAAAGTCTTTAACCTTTATTCTTCACTGAGGCATGAACATATTAATGAACTTCTTTCAGTGACATGTAAACAGACTTCAAGCTTTCTTCTAATCTTTTGATTCTTTGTATTTGCCTTGTCTTCATTTCTTCTGATTTCTTGTGTAGACGTAGTATTATTTACCTGTCATGTTCTAGTGTTGTTCTCATATTGAGTTATCACGTAACTGTTCATACAGCTGCGCAGTCTTACCAATAAAGTTAATTAACAATTAAAACTGTTCGATTATAAAATTCCTCCACCGTTTCACTTTCTTTCATCTTTAGTAAATCAAACTCACCTCTTAGAGCTTGAAGTCTCACCATTTTTACTTTTTCTTCACCTTTGTACGGCTTGTTGAGGATGTCCCATGCCTCCTTTGATGTTGATGTCGTTGAAATTCTCTCAAAAATTACTTCATCCACCACTTGATAAATAAAGAAGAGGGCCTTCTTATCCTTCTTTCGGTTCTCCTTTAAAGTGTTTAATTGTTGCGGTGAGAGATTGACTTGATTCTCCGATTCTTCATAACCTTTTCAACTTTCTCCCAAAGATCTTGAGATCCATATAACACCTTTATTTGAATGCTCCATTGATTGTAATTCTTTCTCGTTAAATGTGGAAGTTGAGGTTGCAACATATTGTTGTTGGAAGACATCACTTAACCTTGCTCTTGATACCACTTTGTAGGAACTTAAGTATAAAAGAGTTGGAGATTAAAGAGAAGAAACTTATTCTCAATAATCCACACAACTAACTCACACAAAAGAGATATAAACTCACACTTGTATTTCACTCAAAGGATTATGTAAAACTTGATGATTACAAAGCTTAAAAGAGTGTCCTATTTATAGGCCTCCATGGAACCTACTAGAATATGCAACTCCCTAGGTACATGAAAAGCTAAAGGTCATAAACTCAAAAGACCATGAACTCAAAAGTCTTGAATCTCAAAGGTCTATTCTAGGTGCTTCCATGAACAATCAATTTATTAAAATAATAATCAAAGTTTAGCTTATAATTATTTTAACACACTGAAAGTCTAAAATAGAGAAAAAGACATGGTAATTTGGGCCCCTTATGGTACTTCACAAAAAATTGGCCATTGCTGGGAAAAATTCGAAGGGAGAAATTAACCTGAATTGTAAAGCAAAGGAGATCCTTTTAGGGAGGGTTCAAAGCTCATCAAATGCAAAGTGGTATGTGACTATGTTAAACTAGCGCAGAGAGAGAGAGTCATTTCAAGTCTATTACATGAATTTTTTAACACGGTTAATTAAGCTCAATTATAGGTGTAAACTAAACCGAACCAACTTGAAATCGACTCGATAAAATGAGTACAACTCGACTCGAACTCACTATCGAGCTCGAGTTTGTACGTATTTTCAGGCTTGATAAAAGAACTCGAGTCGAGCCAAGGTTTTTTGAGGTTGACTCGAAATTGACTCGATTCGAACTCGAACTCAATTAATTTTTTTTACGAAAAATCATTCGGGTATTTGTTAATTTATACTTCATCACCCAACTATTTAGAAAAATTAACTTTACAAACTAATTTACCAGTTTTTCATATATTGACGTGCATTATTATGTTATTATTAGATTTAGTAAAAAAATTGAATTTAAAATATTTTGTTATATTATATTAATTTATACTTTCTTATAATTAATTTATAAAATCAATTTATATCTCTTTGTTTAGTTCGGCATATTTGGGTATCATGTATAGGTTCCATTTTCGGTAGCCATATTTGGTATATGTCGGTTAACCGAAAAAATTCGATTTCAATTTTGGTTAACCAAATGCACACCCCTAGACTGAATATACCATTCAAATGCTAATATTCATTTGTATAATAAATTACTAGGTATGATAAATTACACTTTCAATTTTATCTCCCTTTAAAAATTTAAACAGCTCTAGATATTGATTTTAATCGAAGAATACTTGAAACTTAATTATAATTTCTTTGAACAATACAATATTATTAATAAAATTCAAACCATTTGCTTTAGTGATTTTGTAATACCTTCCAAACATGCCTTTAATATCTTTAATTGAGAGGAGAACTAAATCAATTAGCTACCTTCAAATTAACAATACTCGTCGATTATCTAAATTAATTTCTATGATTTGAATATGTAATTGTATGTCGTTTACTTTAATTTTCCCTTTTCAATTGGTCTATTGATTCAATATTTTCTTTTCAATTGATCGCTTATATGTTATCACATTTGATATATATTAGTGAATTTTATGATATTTTGTGTTATGGTATTTAAACTCATGAATCCTCAGTGATATATACAGTATACATGACCATGAAATACTTAACTCGTTCCTGATATTCCTCGATTGTTAGTACTATAATTTTTATAAAAATTAGATACTAGTGTATATGAGCAAGATGGAATAACTTGGTGGTCTGGTATGGTCTGTTCCAGGTCCTGGGTTCGAGTCTCGGTCATTAGTGAATTATGAAAAAACAAATACTATTGAATATTTGAGCGTTGCTTAAACTTAGAGTTTAGCGATTACTTGATATTGCAATAAAATTGATAATATATTTTTTTTAGCACGTTAAGTTGTAATTTATTCTCATTTTGAATTTTTCATTATGTTTTACTTGATTGCAACTAATTATTCTCCATTTATATTATACAACTATAACAGAATCTATAATTCACTTGCTATATAATGTGCATCATTCAAGGACAATAAAAAATAAAAAAGGTATAAAATAAGAAGTATATTTTCTATTTATGCCTTAGTGACTTAGTTATTTTGCCTTTGAAATAGAAGTACTCACCACTCTCTTCTTATTAGAAGGCACTGGAAAAATCATGATAACTAAAGATTCATTACCGATTTTAGAAATGTGTAAATCAAAAAATGAAAACAACTATCTAAATTAGAAGCTAAATTGTAAACTATATCTTATATGTTTTAAAAGAAACTATATATGAAACAACTTTCTAAGAGTTACCTAATTTAATTTACCTCATAATTTAATTTACCTGCAGTACTTAAAATATTATAAACTCGTTTATCCTAAATAACATGTCGTGAAGATGCACATTACCTTTATGGTCCAAGACTCTGTTTGGGATTGCTGTTAAAAATTGATGTGCTGTTAGAAAAAGTGTTGCTGAAAAAAGTGATGTTGTAAAAATCAGATGATTGTTTGGTAATTTTTTTGATACGTATATGTGTTGATGTAAAAAATTAAAAATAATGATGTTTTTGGTAAGGTTTGATGGTGAAATCAGCATCTGCTTCCCGCAACAGCTGAAAAGCAGATTTTTCTAAAAGCATGGGGGACTTGCTTTCTCTAACAGCAGCTTTTAGGCCAAAAGCACTTTTCCGGAAAACACCTTTTAAATTTTACCAAATAGTCTTTTAACTGCTTTTCAGCGAAAAGCTGCTGTTGCTGTCTGCAACAGCAATACCAAACACACCCCATGTCCGTCATGCAGAATTTGTCGGATCTCTTTTACTCATGCCTTTTTCAAATAAAATATTATACAGTATAAAATCGATTTGTAGAATCATATGTTACAGGAATGCAACAAAATTTTCGTTGGAAAATAATTTGATTCAGGATAATATTCTCTACATCTAATACTTACAAATATGAATTTGACAAAATACTCGAGGATCATGTGTCCTGAAAACTACACCATTCATTCAATTTCAATTTTAATAATGTTTGTAATAATTTATATATTATTTTAGACCGATGAACAAAAATATTTATGTGCTTAATAACATGCTCGTACTTTTTATTGGCTACATTTATAAAGACTTGTGATTTTCTTATTAATGCAACCAAAGTTCTGAGCATGGCTATTACATGCTCGTATATGTTTTGCATGATATTTTTTTGTAGGGTATAGATTTTGAATTAAAAAAGATATAAGAGTAGACGTTTTCATACCGTTAAAGAAAAGTTAGACCGCTTATTGAATGTGATTATATTATCGATTATAGTTATAATTCGGAAAAATATACTTATATTGATTTTATAAGAATTTTTGTAAAATGATTTTGATAATGAGGTGTTTATAGTTGCTCAAGTGATAACCAAGACCTCTAATGCAAAATAAATAAGTATGATCAGATGTAAGAATAATCAACACAATTTTATATCATTTGCGTTCGATGCATTTAGGCTTTTGGCCTATGATGCAATTTTATTTCATGATAGAAAAAAGAAAATAATAACGGAAGCTATAACTATTTTAGAAAGACATAAAAGCGAAAGCAAATGGGGTCAATTCCATAATTGAATAACCAACACCGAAAACCATTTTTACCAAAAGTTTGATGTTTCGATGATCCCTACTTTATTGACCGCAACTTCTGCTTTTATTATCGCCTTCATTGTTACTACTCCAGTAGATATTAATGGTATTTTTTGACAAAAAATATTGATGTCGATAACTGTAAAACATAATGTAACGTAATATGTAATCGAGGAATTATAACTAAACATGAAACAGAAACAGATAAATAATATTAAATTATGAAACACAGGAACCCTGATGATGAAGACTGAATAAATACAAAGAATCAAAAGATGAAATTGATGCTCTAAGTTCATAATCAAGTCATGGGAAGAAGTTCATTAACATGTTCAAGCCTCCATGAAGAATAAGATGTCAAAGGACTTCCAGTGTCAGTGAAATGATTTGATTTGAATTATTGAAGATCAGGGGTTCAGTTATTTACCAAGGGACTGGGAAGTATTTAGCTTCTTCAAAGCCATAAGAAGCACCATGCCTAATGACAAGTATCCAAAGCACTTCAACAAAACTCATCTACCCAAACCTTGAAACTTATTCTTCAACATTTATGTTCTTCTGCCTGTCTCCCAAGACTGGTGGATTTCATGGACTATCACATTTCATGAGGCTAGTTGGAGTGGCTATTGCTCATAATCTTTGAATCAACTTTGGATGTCTGATAATGCAAAAGGTATTGGAGAACCAAGCTCAAAATTGTTCAAAATGGTAAGCTCACAGAAGCTCAGAAGGCCTTGGTTCACAGAGATAATATGGAATATTCACAAGTCGTGTCCTAAAAAATGGTGGGTAAACTGTTCAGACAAACTCCTTTTTCCAATAACAACCCCATTCATGTGACGGACTTCATGCAAAAATACTTTGTCTCCATTGATCAAGAACCTGTCTCTGAGAATAAAAATGATCACGAACCTGATGCTGAAAATGAGGATGATCAAGAAGCAGAGGCTGAATATCAAGCAGATCCTCAGCCTAATCCTAACGCTCAACCAATGGATGTTGACCAAGAACCTGTATTTGCTGAACAGTCAGAAGAGGTTTCTCAACCTGAAGCTGCTGAACATCAAGAAGAAGCTGAGCCAAATCAACCAATGTTTAAAGGCAAGAATTCACAGGTACGAATGAATCTTCTATGAGTACTACTTTTGATGATTTGATTGACACTGATTCACTTAATCTTGGTGACTTTCACACACAACTTGCCTGAGAGCAATTATAATCAGAAGGCAGTGAGTTTGTATTCCCACAAATTTATAACTACCCTCTAGAGCCCATAAATACATCTCAATCTCTCTTATCCCAATCCCTGCCGTATAAGGATCCTTTGTGTATAGAGGGAGAAACTGCACACGATACAACAAATAAGGAAGGTACTTTGAGTGAACCCACAACTCTGTCTCCAACGAAGCAAAACAGTATCCCCACTAAGATAACTGTAACCTCCCATGTATCTTCCCAAAAGGATACAATGGCTGAAAAAGCACATAAACAGTTACCGGCCGGATCCATCTTTTCAACAAGGTGGGTCTATTAAAATTCGCCCGTTGGCCACGACATCCTTTAATAAGTCAAACACGCTCTCAAATCTTCAAGCTCCTGAAGTTTTACATGAGTCAATTAGAAGAGCATTATTTGGTGAGGATGTATTGACGGAAACGGGGAATTTAACCATATTACGGTTAAAATATCATGTTCGAGGTCCTTCAATGGATTAACTACCTTCACAGGTGTTAGGAGAGAGTGTTGTAATCACTGCCACATACAGCACAACACTTACCTCCCCGGGACTAAAAACCCTGGATACATCTGTGGATAGGGGATCCGACATTGGTGCGGATCGGAAACCCATTGGCGATGAACCAGATTCAACTGGTGAGCATACGGGGAAAGTGTCTTCACCGACACTGGAGGAAGCTGAGGAACAGATGCCAAATATGACAGCCTTAGTGATCCTCCCATATATTCAAACTCTTGACCAGTCATCTCATGATGACATGCAACTTGTCTTGAACAAGGATCGGGAATCGCGAACTCCCATTGCACCATTTTTGACCACCTTAAAAAATGGCTCCAGTGCTTTCTGCAGGTACATCTTCTGGATCTCGGAGCTATGAGCGGAGTGTATCCGTGAGGGTGAGTGAAACACAAATCCCTAAACCGAGTTATAGAGTGTTGAGTGATACACTGTGAGAAGCCCGTGAGACACCTACCTCCCAAACTACAACTATAGACATGTCACAATATGTAACCAAATCTGGATTACTTTGTATATTTTCTATTCAAAGCCCTCTATGGTCTTAAGCAAGATCCAAGGACATGGTATGACACTCACCAACAGTTTTTACTTGAAAATGGTTTTACTATAGGTGTTATAGATAAAACTCTATTTCATAAAATGCATAAATCTGATATGATATTAGTTCAAGTATATGTTGATGACATTATATTTTGTTCTACTAATGATGATCTTTGCAAGAGATCTTTTAAGCTAATGCAGAGTAAGTATGAAATTAGCATGATGGGAGAGTTGAACTACTTTCTTGGATTACAAGTGAGTCAATGGAAAGATGGTGTATTCATCTGTCAATCCAAGTACATAAAAGAGCTTCTCAAGAAGCATAATATGAAAGATTCAACTCTGGCAAATACTCTAATGCCAAAAGCCTCTAAGCTTGATCAAGACAAAACTGGTAAGAAAGTTGACATCACAAGCTATAAAGGTATTATAGGCTCATTACTTTATCTTACAACAAGTAAACCAGATATTATGTTTGCAATATGATTATGTGCTAAATTTCAAGCTGACCCTAAAGAATCTCATCTTATAGCTATTAAGCGGATATTTAGGTATCTTAAGGGGACTCCAAATATTGGAATTTAGTACCCTAAAGGTATAGGTTTTAACCTAGTTGGCTATACAGATTCACATTTTGCAGGTTATAAGAGTGACCAGAAAAGTAATTCAGGAAGCTTTTACTTTCTTGGAAGAAGCTTGGTATCATGGCATAGCAAGAAGCAGTACTCGGTATCCACATCAATTGCTGAAGCTGAATACATAGCTGCTGGAAGCTATTGTGCTCAAATCTTGTGTATGAGGAACCAACTTCGGGATTATGGTATGTTGATGTCAAAGATTCCAATATTTTATGTCAATACAAGTGCCATAGAAATCTCAAACAACCCAGTTCAGCACTCAAGAACAAAGCATATCGATATCAAGTATCACTTTATCAGAGAGCATGTCACCAATGGCACTGTGAAATTACATTTTGTACCCACAGATGATCAAATTGCAGAAATCTTCACAAAACCACTTGATGAAAACATTTTCTGTAAGTTGGTTAGTGAACTTCGGATGTTAAATCTTTCTAATTAATAAATTAGAAGTCAATAACTACAATTTGCATTAAATAAATTCACTTGTTATTCAATGTCAATATGATAACGACATGTGAATTTATGTGTCATTATTTATTTCTTGTAGTTCAAATATTTGTGTGCTTGTACCCAATTGATAGATATTTTAGCACGCTTATATTGATAAATTATTTGAAAATAATTTATTCATAATTGGTTAAGTTATGAGTAAAGTTTAGTAGCATAATTTTGATTTAATTATTTGAGACTTTATCAATTCAATGATAAAAGTTTCAATTTTAATAATCAAAGTTGTTATTTTTTAATTTTAGTGGCCTTTAAATTATTTAATATTTAAAGAGGTTCATTAAAGTTAATTAGTAATTAGCAGCATAATTAATTTCATAAAAATATAATATTATCAAGTTTAATGATAATAGTTGTATTATTATGAATATTATTTTGAAGTACAGAAATTTTTCTAAGTACAGATTTACTTGCGACCACAGTGCACTATAGGTCGCAAGTAAGTACTTAAACTATTTTTGTTCTTGTTACAGGGGATACTAGTCGCAAGTAACTACTTAGATTTGTGTTAGTTGCGATAAGGCTATTCCCTGTAGTAGCTAAGTAAGACTAAAAAAACTTGATGATTACAAAGCTTGAAAGAGTGTCCTATTTATAGGCCTCCATGGAACCTACTAGAATATGCAACTCCCTAGGTACATGAAAAGCTAAAGGTCATAAACTCAAAAGACCATGAACTCAAAAGTCTTGAATCTCAAAGGTCTATTCTAGGTGCTTCCATGAACAATCAATATTATTGAAATAATAATCAAAGTTTAGCTTATAATTATTTTAACACACTGAAATTCTAAAACAGAGAAAAAGACATGGTAATTAGGGCCCCTTATGGTACTTCACAAAAAATTGGCCATTGCTGGGAAAAATTCGAAGGGAGAAATTAACTTGAATTGTATACCAAAGGTGATCCTTTTAGGGAGGGTTCAAAGCTTGTCAAATGCAAAGTGGTATGTGACTATGTTAAACTAGCACTACAACATTTTTGCAATCATACAACTGTTTTTTTTCGTTGTCTGACAGGTAGAATTTTCGTTGTCTATTTTACACTCGTGTGATCGAAGGTTGGACAACGGTTGTTAATACAGTTGTAATAAGGGAGATTCAACAACGTTTTTCAATACTGGTTACAATCAATAAGGCACAACAGTTACTCTTTATTAACCATTGTTGGAACTTTATTAAAACAACTGTTTCTTTATTCAACTGTTGTCTACCTAACTTAACAACAATGGTTTTGTAGAAAAATCATTGTTGTTAACTTATTTAATATTATCATAAACAACAGTTTATAAACTTCTTTTCTGAATATTTTTTTAAAAGAAAATAGTGAAAAAAATTTAAACTGTTGCAAAGAATATCAAAAGACAACAGTTTTTTTTTAAAAAATATGTGCAGTGAGACATACAACGGTTTTTATCATTTTTAAGTGACTTTCACACAATTGTTTATAAAATTAATCTCATTATTTAAAATAAACCAATTTTAAAATAAAATTATATAATGATAATTCAATTATTATTTCACAATTGAAATTAAATTTACAATACAAAGGTTCTCTACAAGAATTACAAGTACAACAAAGTTTCATTAAAATTCACCAACAAGTTGGTAGTTACCAGTAAAATTCACTTTCACGCCAATTAGGTCCAGTTCTTTAAAATGCATTAAACTGGCTCCATAATAAGCTTCATCAATAAATAGAATGTTACTAACTTCAAAAGCAGCTTTCCACTTCTGGTTATATAAAACTGATTTATATGGGGCTCTGTCACCTTGGCTAGTCCTTAGCTATTGCCCACCTTTGATTCTACCAGCTCTCTTAGCGGGGGAAACTTTAAGTCTTGACCATTACTTCCAATCTCTAATCATCTGAATATTTCAATTCAGATGCTTTATAACCATTGTATAGCTGCAATGCTGAACTCTGCAAATAATAAATAAAAAAACATAAAGTTGTGTAACAAATCATGTAAATATATAATAAGGATGAATTGATAATCTACGAGTCTAAGAACGTGTTCAATACAAAATGAAGATTACAGAATGGATCAGTGCTTATTAAATAGAGACGTAATTCAAATAAATGCAATCCAAGTTCAGAATCTTACCTACAAGGTGATTTTCTAAGGAACCATTTGGCATGTATTCGTAGACTAAGATTCTTTGTTGGCCATCAGCACAATATTCCAAAAGATTGACAAGGTTTGGATGGTGAACAATACTAAGTGTCAAAACCTCTGCTAGGAACTCTCGATTTCCTTGATATCCATTTATGTCAAGTTGCTTCACTGCGACAATCTGAAGGACACAACCAAAAGCAGAGTTAAGATTGAAAAAAATTGGTGCACAGATGGAGGAAGAAGAAACAAAATAATTACTTTACTAGTGCGTGTTATCTGTCCTTTGTACACCCTCCCAAACCCTCATTCTCCTAATAGCAGATCAGGATGGAAGTTCTGTGTTGTAGCAGCTGGTGTTCTTAATGGAATCAGTACGCACAATTCTACAGCATATTACAGGAATTATTTAGGTTCCCCAGTCCCTTTTTTAGCAGTGGTTGTGAGCACACACACAACACATGGCTTGACATAAGTATGTGTAAGATGATTACCAACTAAATTGTGCTATTATTCAGAGGAATATAGATTAATATTATATGTGTTCTGCTATGCCTATAACCAAACTTGAATGTCAAAACTAATGGTTATTGGCAAGCACACAATGCAATAAATTTGATGATTTTGCGGCTGATAAATCACCCATCATTTTCAACATTCACAACACAATCTTGAGCACATTTAAGAACCTACAACAGAAAAAAATAACCAGCATATAATTACAATCAGTGCATGCTCCTTTTATACTATTCATGACTCAAATATCATTTAACATAAAAAAAGAACCCAACTCGCAGCATGTATCGCAGTTTTTGTTTTAATTCAACACAACTCTAGCAGCACATTTCTGCCATTAAAATAGACCACCCAAGTTTTACCCGGAGAGAGAGAGATCAAATTTAAGACCGACGCAATGACAATCATATGTTTTCAATTCAAAGAAGCTAAACATAATGTATCAGAATTTGGAACAAGGAAACACATAATCAAAATATGCAAACATACTAAGTTATAAGTTGACAATAGTTTATAATGTTCTTGCAGACTAGCTTACATTAAAGCTTGCATCTCTTAGATTATTAGAATTACAACAATTTAACAGGAGCAGTTACAGGCTTTTACCTGACAAGGCCCAAATTGAGTATACACCAAGAAGTCTGTGGCCAAGATTTCTTCTTGGCCTTCATCAACAAAACTCTAGCCCAAGCAATCCATCCTTCCCATGATATTCTCTTGTCCCATGGACTTCCCCACTCTAGCAGAAGTGTCAAGCCTTTCTCAGCTTCTTTCTCAGCCTCTTCATATCTGCACCTCCAGTCCTCCACAGCTAACATTTGTAACAAATTAAACTAAATGCAACTAAAAAACTACAATTGCCTAACAAACACAAAAGACATTAGAATTAAAGCTAAAAAACATCAATCATGATACCATATTTCATTTCATTTGAGCTTAACAGAGCAAATTGAAAAAATACAAATTGTAAATTGAAAATATAAATACCTTGGGACGTCTATCAATGAAGAATTTAATGAGCATCTTGAACCCTAATTTAACATCCTTCCACTCCTCCAAATCACAAAACCCTAACAAAATCCCCAAAATCCTAACCACGACTCTCAAACTCGGGGCTGGTTCCAAAGACGACAATGGCGGCGATGGAGGCGACGGAGCTGGTTCCAATGACGGCGATTGCGGCGGTTTCGAGGGTTTCGAGTTAGGGTGAAATGGAGGAGACTGAGAGGGGATTTCGGGTCAGGTTGGTGAGAGTAGGGAATGGGCTGGGCTTAATCGATGTGATTTTGAAAATAAAAAGGTAAGAAACCGGAGATAGAAGAGTGGCAGAGGAACAATGAGGGAGATGAAGGCGGTCAGAGATAAGATGGGAAAGGGAAAGGGAAATTGGAGGATCACACAAAAAATGAATTAAAGGAAAAAAGAGAGAGATAAGGGGGGAAATGAAATTTGGAGGAAGGGGGAAATGAAATTTCATTGGAGGGAATGGAAAAATTGGGTGATAATGGGAAAATAATTTAATAAATATTTTAATTTATAATTTTTTTTTAATATTTTAATTATATTTATCGTATTATATATTTATCGTATTATACTTAATTATATTTGTCGTAGTTTAATTATATTTGTCGTATTTTAATTATATTTATCGTAGTTTTACTGGATTTTCCTAATCCTGACATGCAAGATTAATTTCAAATTTGTTAATAATTTTTTCTTTTGACTAAAATTGATATATCTTAACATCCGTACGGTGGGATCTTCGAAAAAACCATTTTAAAAAATAATCTTGTGAATCGGGAACGAGTCTCGTTGTCGGGAGTGTAAGTTTTACTAGAATTTTCTAATCCTGACATGCAAGATGAATTTTACATGGATAAAATAAATATATTTTAACATCCGTACGGTTGGATCGTCCAAAAAATTATTTTAAAAAACTATGTTGTCAATCAGCAATGAATCTTGTTTCACGGAGTTGTACCTTTACCTCATTTTTCTTATAAAGTCAAGCAAGATAAATTTTGAAATTTTTAATTATTTTTTTACATGGCTAAAATCAATATATTTTAATATCCGTACGGTTGGATCGTCCAAAAAATCATTTCAAAAAATCATTTCGTTAATCAGCAAGGAATCTTGTTTTAGGGAGTTGTGCTTTTACCGGATTTTTCAAATCCTGACGTGCAAGATGAATTTCAAATTTTTTAATAATTTTTTCATATGACTAAAATCGATATATCTTAACATCCGTACGGTCGGATCGTCGAAAAAATCATTTTAAAAATCAATTTTGTAAATCGGGAACGAGTCTCGTTGTCGGGAGGGGTACTTTTATCGGATTTTTCTAATCCTGACGTGCAAGCTGAATTTCAAATTTTTTAATAATTTTTTCATATGACTAAAATCGATATATCTTAACATCCGTACGGTCGGATCATCGAAAAAATCATTTTAAAAATCAATCTTGTAAATCGGGAATGAGTCTCGTTGTCGGGAGGGGTACTTTTACCGGATTTTTCTAATCCTGACGTTCAAGATGAATTTTAAATTTTTTAATAATTTTTTCATAAGACTAAAATCGATATATCTTAACATCCGTACGGTCGGATCGTCGAAAAAATCATTTTAAAAATCAATCTTGTAAATCGGGAACGAGTCTCGTTGTCGGGAGGGGTACTTTTATCGGATTTTTCTAATCCTGACCTGCAAGATGAACTTCAAATTTTTTAATAATTTTTTCATATGACTAAAATCGATATATCTTAACATCCGTACGGTCGGATCGTCGAAAAAATCATTTTAAAAATCAATCTTGTAAATCGGGAACGAGTCTCGTTGTCGGGAGGGGTACTTTTACCGGATTTTTCTAATCCTGACGTTCAAGATGATTTTTAAATTTTTTAATAATTTTTTCATATGACTAAAATCGATATATCTTAACATCCGTACGGTCGGATCGTCGAAAAAATCATTTTAAAAATCAATCTTGTAAATCGGGAACGAGTCTCATTGTCGGGAGGTGTACTTTTATCGGATTTTTCTATCCTGACGTGCAAGATGAACTTTAAATTTTTTAATAATTTTTTCATATGACTAAAATTGATATATCTTAACATCCGTACGGTCGGATCGTCGAAAAAATCATTTTAAAAATCTATCTTGTAAATCAGGAACGAGTCTCGTTGTCGGGAGGGGTACTTTTATCGGATTTTTCTAATCCTGACGTGCAAGATGAATTTCAAATTTTTTAATAATTTTTTCATATGACTAAAATCGATATATCTTAACATCCGTACGGTCGGATCATCGAAAAAATCATTTTAAAAATCAATCTTGTAAATCGGGAACGAGTCTCGTTGTTAGGAGGGGTACTTTTACCGGATTTTTTAATCCTGACGTTCAAGATGAATTTTAAATTTTTTAATAATTTTTTCATATGACTAAAATCGATATATCTTAACATCCGTACGGTCGGATCGTCGAAAAAATCATTTTAAAAATCAATCTTGTAAATCGGGAACGAGTCTCGTTGTTGGGAGGGGTACTTTTATCGGATTTTTCTAATCCTGACGTGCAAGATGAACTTCAAATTTTTTAATAATATTTTGACACTAATCATTATAAAAATAAATAAATAAATAAAAAAAATTATACTCACTTTCATTTAATTCTTAGTTAAATAAAAAAATAATTACTTAAAAAATAATTATTTAAAATTTATTTTTTTAATAATTATGTACCAATATTATCTTTCCCTGGGTCACTCAATCATTTCCCCCTTCACAAATTTTTTGCCCCCCCTTTACTTGTAAATCTGATAAAATGTCTCCCCCTTTTACTTTCAATCTCAGTCCTCATCTTCAATTATAACATAGTGATGGGCTTCTATAGTGAATTGTTGGGCGGTCATTTTCCCCCCAAAACAATAAACTCCTCAATAATACTTCTCTCTCTGCCGCTGTCTTTTCTCTATCGATGCTCTCTTTCCCTCTCTCCCACTCTCTCTATGAAAGCATGAATTTTCGGTGTTTCAGGACTCCGAAATTCTTTCTCTCCACTGGACATGTCTATGGCTCCGATTAAATAAAAAGAAACAAGTGCTTTAGAAAGTAAAGACCCCAGCTCTGTTACTTTTGGTGCTCCTAGGTAAGCTTCTTTTTTCAAATCCTTATCTTTATTTTACATGCAATTTGAATTATCGGGTGTGGATCTGAAATGGGCTTTTATTGTTTCTTGCTAATTTAGAGCAAATAATTTTTTTTTGTTGGTATGTGGAAATGAGATAAAGATTGATTCTTTGATGACCCATTTTAGTTAGTGTTAATTGGTTTTGTTTGTTTTTCTGTTTAATGTTTTTTTGATAAATCTTGGGTTGCTTACAGGCTCATTTTGTAGGAAAGTTTGTATCTTTCTTCTTGGTAAGGTAGATTCTGATTGTGGTTAGTTGGTATTGTTTATTTGTTTGTTACGATGAGATTAATTGTTGGAGTTTAGTGATAGTTTGGAGCAGGCTGTAAGCTAGTAGTTGTTATAAGTAAGACTAAAGGTCGAATACCGGAGTCTGTTGTTTTCTACTTAAATATGAATCATATGAAAAAGTGACTAAATTTCGTATTTGTTTTTTAGATCCTGGAAGCTGAGCTACAACAGGTAGCAGCAGTGATGGGACTAGAGGATGAAATATATATCACAGAGGACATTGTCCTGGAAGATGCCTTCTAGCAACTAGTCCTGAACTGAAACAGAATCCTTGGATACGCATTGTAGCTAAATTTCAAAAGCTGCCTGTATTTGTTATTAAGGTATCCTGGCAAGTGGCATTACAGTTTTCTAGTTGGTTAAATAATGATTTTGTTTATCTCACTCTCAATTTGGTTTAAGATTTTCTTGACATGCAAACTATTACTTTGTTTATCTCACTTTCAACCTGATCTATGTTTGTCTAAATATGCAGTCAAGTAACATGTCACAACTGGTCAAGGCTATCTGCATGATTCTGGATAAGTGATACTATTGAATATCAGATTCCCAACAAGATTAGATCTAGTGACCAAGTGACACTTGCTTTTTCAAATAAATATAGTTCAGTAAAGTGATTGTACAAAACACCTTGACTTACATCGACACTCGACAATTTCTATGCTATGCTATGAGAGTAGTCAGCCCATATTCCTATTTAACAAAACATAAAGGTTGTATATGAAATGCGAGATAAATATACCTGACACTACAATTTAGTCTTACATTCTGCTAGAGTATCTCCGGATCCCGGGAGCAGGTACCATGCCATCTTTGAGTCGGGAACTAGTTTTCCTGATACAGCAATTCTTGGACGAGGAGAAATTCAAAGATACCGTTCATAAGTAAGTTATTTAGCATATCTTATCTTAGCTTTTCGGCTCTATCTTGTTGTTAATTTATTATATTTTTCAATGTAGGATCTTATATAAATTTGTTCGATGGATGTGCAACTTATTTTTTTCAGTTTTGTAAATTGTTATGTGTATTAGTCCTTCTTCAAGACAAAAATCGAAGTCTTCAGGTTTCAAGAACTGCTTAGATTAGACTTGTTTAGTTCATTTGTTATGTTCCAATTTTGGATAGTCAATCATTGATCATATTAAGAAAAACATAAGATGAAAAGATTTGAACTATCTGGCACTAGCATAGTTGGAATCTTGATGTAGTTGGAAGGACTAATCATTCTATTTGATGTAGTTGTCAGCCTCACTTTAACTGGCTACTTGGAATTTGGAATAACTAAGGGAGGCGGAAAGTATGGTAATGAGGGTCTGTCATTTGGAAATGGTGAAGTTGTTGAATCGGATAAAGTAGTTGTTGCTGCTGATGATGCGCGGTGTTCAAAAACTGGAGTGTCGATTCTTGGACAGGGTGGACATGCTGTTGATGCTGCAGTAGCAACTGCTTTGTGCCTAGGTGTTGTTAATGCAATGGCTAGTGGGATTGGTGGTGGAGGTTTTATGGTTGTTCGGTCTTCAGCAACTTCACGAACAGAGGCAATCAATATGAGGGAGACTGCTCCTATAGCTTCTTGTCATTTGGAAATGGTGAAGTTGTTGAATCGGATAAAGCAGTTGTTGCTGCTGATGATGCGCGGTGTTCAAAAACTGGAGTGTCGATTCTTGGACAGGGTGGACATGCTGTTGATGCTGCAGTAGCAACTGCTTTATGCCTAGGTGTTGTTAATGCAATGGCTAGTGGGATTGGTGGTGGAGGTTTTATGGTTGTTCGGTCTTCAGCAACTTCACGAACAGAGGCAATCAATATGAAGGAGACTGCTCCTATAGCTTCTTCCCAGGTTATTGGAATGTTAAGTTTCTGTTATAGCATTTATTTGGCAAACCAGAGTTTTTGTTACCAGTGATGATGATAATTACCTCAAACCAATTACCGGAGGCTCTTCACTGGACTTGTAGTATTATGGCATTGTGATTAATTTGTGTATTTTTCAATTCATAGATGAACTTGTAAATTTGTAAAAATATTTAGTTTGTTGATGAATGTATACGTGTCCAGGTTTACTCTCTTTATAGTAATGCAAGAGCTGCAAAATGCGGTCTCCATGAAATGGAGATTGCATTTTGCAGCTTTGTATTACTATAAAGAGAGTACACTTTGATTTGTATGTATTTATCGCCAAACTTTTAGTTTAATACTTGAACTCGTCCATTTGAGGTAGTATTTTTGGTTTTTGATTTGGCTCATGATTTTTTGATTGTTAGTTTGTTGGTCGAATGATTCATGGTTTGGAAATTTCTTGGTTAAATGTTTTTGGATCTGTTTTGTGGGGACTTGCATATTTTTGCAAGTCAATTTTTTTTACCATTACTCAACAGACAACGGTTACTGTCACAATGTGTAAAACAATCATCTAAATAAGGTGTTCAGATAACAAGACACAAGACCGGTTGTATGAACCTCATTTACCCAAAACTACTAATAACCATTGTCTGTGAGCTTTCCTTTTAATAATGGTATGTAAAAACCATTGTTTGATGTTCAATAAGATAAGTGTTATAATAAACACTTGTCTAAATTACACAACATAAGGCCAAAAACTGTAGTCTCACACTACCATAAGTTAGCTTATTAACAACGGTTTTTGACTGTTATGTGAAAGATTTATGACAACAGTGCAGAATCCGAACTGTTGTCTATCTCGGTAAGAGGATGCCACAGAGACAAGTCTTTCAAAAAACAGCTATAACCGTTGTTCTACATGTACTCCAACAACAGTTTTTCAAGGAAAGGAAATTCACAGTTGTCTACGAATTTGGGGTAACAGTTTTTTTGTCAACCGTTGTTTCATAGGTGTTGTGTGATTGCAAATTTCTTGTAGTGTAGCGCAGAGAGAGAGAATCATATTCAAGTCTATTACATGAATTTTTTAACACGGTTAATTAAGCACAATTATAGGTGTAAACTAAACCGAGCCAACTTGAAATCGACTCGATAAAATATGGTCAACTCGACTCGAACTCACTATAGAGCTCGAGTTTGTACGTATTTTTAGGCTTGATAAAAGACCTCGAGTCGAGCGGAGTTTTTTTGAGGTTGACTCGAAATTGACTCGATTCGAACTCGAACTCAAATCATTCGGGTATTTGTTAATTTATACTTCATCACCCAACTATTTACAAAAATTAACTTTACAAACTAATTTACCAGTTTTTCATATATTGACGTGCATTATTATGTTATTATTAGATTTAGTAAAAAAATTGAATTTAAAATATTTAGTTATATTATATTAATTTATACTTTCTTATAAATAATATTATAAAATCAATTTATATCTCTTTATTTAGTTCGGCATATTTGGGTATCATGTATAGGTTTCATTTTCGGTAGCCATATTTGGTATATGTTGGTTAACCGAAAAAATTCGATTTCGATTTTGGTTAACCGAATGCACACCCCTAGACTGAATATACCATTCAAATGCTAATATTCATTTGTATAATAAATTACTAGGTATGATAAATTACACTTTCAATTTCATCTCCCTTTAATAATTTAAACAGCTCTATTTATTGATTTTAATCGAAGAATACTTGAAACTTAAATATAATTTCTTTGAACAATACAATATTATTAATAAAATTCAAACCATTTGCTTTAGTGATTTTGTAACACCTTCCAAACATGCCTTTAATATCTTTAATTGAGAGGAGAACTAAATCAATTAGCTACCTTCAAATTAGCAATACTCGTCGATTATCTAAATTAATTTCTATGATTTGAATATGTAATTTTATGTCGTTTACTTCAATTTTCCCTTTTCAATTGGTCTATTGATTCAATATTTTCTTTTCAATTGATCGCTTATATGTTATCACATTTGATATATATCACTGAATTTTATGATATTTTGTGTTATGGTTTTTAAACTCTTGAATCCTCAGTGATATATACAGTATACATGACCATGAAATACTTAACTCGTTCTTGATATTCCTCGATTGTTAGTACTATAATTTTTATAAAAATTAGATACTAGTGTATATGAGCAAGATGGAATAACTTAGTGGTCTGGTGTGGTCTGTTCGAGGTCCTGGGTTCGAGTCTCGGTCATTAGTGAATTATGAAAAAACAAATACTATTGAATATTTGAGCGTTGCTTAAACTTAGAGTTTAGCGATTACTTGATATTGCAATAAAATTGATAATATATATTTTTTAGCACGCTAAGTTGTAATTTATTCTCATTTTGAATTTTTCATTATGTTTTACTTGATTGCAACTAATTATTCTCCATTTGTATTATACAACTATAACAGAATATATAATTCACTTGCTATATAATGTGTATCATTCAATGACAATAAAAAATAAAAAAGGTATAAAATAAGAAGTATATTTTCTATTTATGCCTTAGTGACTTAGTTATTTTGCCTTTGAAATAGAAGTACATACCAGTCTCTTCTTATTAGAAGGCACTGGAAAAATCATGATAACTAAAGATTCATTACCGATTTTAGAAATGTGTAAATCAAAAAATGAAAACAACTATCTAAATTAGAAGCTAAATTGTAAACTATATCTTATATGTTTTAAAAGAAACTATATATGAAACAACTTTCTAAGAGTTGCCTTATTTAATTTACCTCCTAATTTAATTTACCTGCAGTACTTAAAATATTATAAACTCGTTTATCCTAAATCACATGTCGTGAAGATGCACATTACCTTTATGGTCCAGGGCTCTGTTTGGGATTGCTGTTAAAAATTGATGTGCTGTTAGAAAAAGTGTTGCTGAAAAAAGTGATGTTGTAAAAATCAGATGATTGTTTGGTAATTTTTTGATATGTATATGTGTTGATGCAAAAAATTAAAAATAATGATATTTTTGGTAAGGTTTGATGGTGAAATCAGCATCTGCTTCCCGCAACAACTGAATAGCAGCTTTTTCTAAAAGCATGGGGGACTTGCTTTCTCTAACAGCAGCTTTTAGGCCAAAAGCACTTTTCCGGAAAACAGCTTTTAAATTTTACCAAATAGTTTTTTAACTGCTTTTCAGCGAAAAGCTGCTGTTGCTGTCTGCAACAGCAATACCAAACACACACCATGTCTCTCATGCAAAATTTGTCGGATCTCTTTTACTCATGCCTTTTTCAAATAAAATATTATACAATATAAAATCGATTTGTAGAATCATATGTTACAGGAATGCAACAAAATTTTCGTTGGAAAATAATTTGATTCAGGATAATATTCTCTACATCTAATACTTACAAATATGAATTTGACAAAATACTCGAGGATCATGTGTCCTGAAAACTATACCATTCATTTAATTTCAATTTTAATAATGTTTGTAATAATTTATATATTATTTTAGACCGATAAACAAAAATATTTATGTGCTTAATAACATGCTCGTACTTTTTGTTGGCTGCATTTATAAAGACTTGTGATCTCTTTATTAATGCAACCAAAGTTCTGAGCATGGCTATTACATGCTCGTATATGTTTTGCATGATATTTTTTTGTAGGGTATAGATTTTGAATTAAAAAATATATAAGAATAGACGTTTTCATACCGTTAAAGAAAAGTTAGACCGCTTATTGAATGTGATTATATTATCGATTACAGTTATAATTCGGAAAAATATACTTATATTGATTTTACAAGAATTTCTGTAAAATGATTTTGATAATGAGGTGTTTATAGTTTCTCAAGTGATAACCAAGACCTATAATGCAAAATAAATAAGTATGATCAGATGTAAGAATAATCAACACAATTTTATATCATTTGCGTTCGATGCATTTAGGCTTTTGGCCTATGATGCAATTTTATTTCATGATAGAAAAAAGAAAATAATAACGGAAGCTATAACTATTTTAGAAAGACATAAAAGCGAAAGCAAATGGGGTCAATTCCATAATTGAATAACCAACACCGAAAACCATTTTTACCAAAAGTTTGATGTTTCGATGATCCCTACTTTATTGACCGCAACTTCTGCTTTTATTATCGCCTTCATTGTTACTACTCCAGTAGATATTAATGGTATTTTTTGACAAAAAATATTGATGTCGATAACTGTAAAGCATAATGTAACGTAATATGTAATCGATGAATTATAACTAAACATGAAACAGAAATAGATAAATAATATTAAATTATGAAACACAAGAACCCTGATGATGAAGACTGGATAAATACAAAGAATCAAAAGATGAAATTGATGCTCTAAGTTCATAATCAAGTCATGGGAAGAAGTTCATTAACATGTTCAAGCCTCCATGAAGAATAGGATGTCAAAGGACTTCCAGTGTCATTGAAATGATTTGATTTGAAGTAATGAAGATCAGGGGTTCAGTTATTTACCAAGGGACTGGGAAGTATTTAGCTTCTTCAAAGCCATAAGAAGCACCATGCCTAATGACAAGTATCCAAAGCACTTCAACAAAAGTCATCTACCCAAACCTTGGAACTTATTCTTCAACATTTATGTGCTTCTGCCTGTCTCCCAAGACTGGTGGATTTCATGGACTATCACATTTCATGAGGCTAGTTGGAGTGGCTATTGCTCATAATCTTCGAATCAACTTTGGACGTTTGATAATGCAAAAGGTATTGGAGAACCAAGCTCAAGATTGTTCTCAATGGTAAGCTCACAGAAGCTCAGAAGGCCTTGGTTCACACAGATAATATGGAAAATTCACAAGTCGTGTCCTAAAAAATTATGGGTAAACTGTTCAGACAAACTCCTTTTTCCAATAACAACCCCATTCATGTGACGGACTTCATGCAAAATACTTTGACTCCATTGATCAAGAACCTGTCTCTGAGACTAAAAATGATCACGAACCTGATGCTGAAAATGAGGATGATCGAGAAGTAGAGGCTGAATATGAAGCAGATCCTCAGCCTAATCCTAATGCTCAAGCAATGGATGTTGACCAAGAACCTGTATTTGCTGAACAGTCAGAAGAGGTTTCTCAACCTGAAGCTGCTGAACATCAAGAAGAAGCTGAGCCAAATCAACCAATGTTTAAAGGCAAGAATTCACAGGTATGAATGAATCTTCTATGAGTACTACTTTTGATGATTTGATTGACACTGATTCACTTAATCTTGGTGACTTTCACACATAACTTGCCCGAGAGCAATTATAATCAGGAGGCAGTGAGTTTGTATTCCCACAAATTCATAACCACCCTCTAAAGCCCATAAATAAATCTCAAACTCTCTTATCCCAATCCCTACCGTATAAGGATCCTTTGTGTATAGAGGGAGAAACTGCACACAATACAACAAATAAGGAAGGTACTTTGAGTGAACCCACAACTCTGTCTCCAACGAAGCAAAACAGTATCCCCACTGAGAGAACTGTAACCTCCCATGTATCTTCCCAAAAGGATACAATGGCTGAAAAAGCACATAAATAGTTACCGGCCGGATCCATCTTTTCAACAAGGTGGGTCTATTGAAATTCGTCCGTTAGCCACGACATCCTGTAATAAGTCAAATACGCTCTCAAATCTTCAAGCTCCTGAAGTTTTACATGAGTCAATTAGAAGAGCATTATTTGGTGAGGATGTATTGACGGAAACAGGGAATTCAACCATATTACGGTTAAAATATCATGTTCGAGGTCCTTCAATGGATCAACTGCCTTCACAGGTGTTAGGAAAGAGTGTTGTAATCACTTCCACATACAGCACAACACTTACCTCCCCAGGACTAAAAACCCTGGATACATCTGTGGATAGGGGATCCGACATTGGTGTGGATCGGAAACCCATTGGCGATGAACCAGATTCAACTGGTGAGCATACGGAGAAAGTGTCTTCACCGACACTGGAGGAAGCTGAGGAAAAGATGCCAAATATGACAGCCTCACTGATCCTTCCAGAAATTCAAACTCTTAACCAGTCATCTCATGATGACATGCAACTTGTCTTGAACAAGGATCGGGAATCGCGAACTCCCATTGCACCATTGTTGACCTCCTTAAAAAATGGCTCCAGTGCTTTCTGCAGGTACATCTTCTGGATCTCGGAGCTATGAGCGGAGTGTATCCGTGAGGGTGAGTGAAACACAAACCCCTAAACCGAGTTATAGAGTGTTGAGTGATACACTGTGAGAAGCCCGTGAGACACCTACCTCCCAAACTACAATTATAGACATGTCACAATATATAACAAAATCTTACCTTGAAAAGCAGTTAGCATTTAAAGATAGCTATCTCAAAGAACAACTGGCTCTCAAGGATCAATATCTCAAAGATGAACTGTTTATCAGGGATCACCAGTTTGCATATCTTTCTGAACAACTTGACCTTCGACAAGCATCATTTGCTAATTTACGGGAATTCGTGGAGCAATCTCTCTCTCACTCAGGAAAGGGAAAAGAAATTGCCAATATTGAGCCAAAGATCTCAGTTAGAAAGCAAGCGCCAATCCATGACTCCTCTGGAATAGCTTTTTCCAGTACTGGGCCAAAGACCTTAGTCAGTAAGCAAATGTCTGTTTCAAAATCACCTACTCAAGAGATCCCTGTCTTGATCTTGCATGCTCAATCAACCCCAGCTCTGAAGGATAACACAACTGAGGGGGAGAAATGGGTGGAGCAAGAAAAAGTAGTTGCTGCTATGGACTTAATTCAAAATGATTTTCAAGTAGCTGATTCTGGATATGATGAGTTTGGAGATGAGCTTTAAGAAGAAAAGGAAGAAGAAGAGGAGAGGATTGATGAAAGGGTGTTACTAAAGTAAAGACATACTGCTGAGAAGAATTCTACAACTCAGGGGGAGAAATCAACATCAAAACAAGATCATCTGAACAAAGTCATTACAACTCAGAGGAATCTTCCGTCGGAGATATATGCTCCAAAGCCCTTATACTTAGAGTATGAACTGGAGGAGGGAGAGATAGAAGAGAGTGATGTTCCTAAGGGGTATGAACCTAGATTTGAAGAAGTGGTCACAGAGGAGAGAAAGATTATCTCTGAGGACTAGGAATATGAAGATGAAGATGTCTTCTCGGATGACTGTTTGTTCTATGTATAACAGGAGAAATTCAGCCGATCTTATGAAGAAATTCAAGGAGAGATTGAAAGATCAAGAGCTAGAGTGCATGTAATATCCGGGATATATCCTGTAATTATTTTTGCTAATAAATAATTAGTATGTATGTTCAGTATCTATTTTGTGAATTATTTGTTAAGTGTTAAATATGTTTGGATGTTTAAAAATATTATTAATTGAGTATTTCAATTTTTTTATGTCCAAAATAAAATATAGATAATTGTCATATCTTCCTAATTATTTTTATGTTAATTTATGAATTTATAGGAATCGTATGGATTTTTTTAAACTCTTGTTTCGGGTATTTAAAACCTATTTTATGAAAACGGGAACAACCACTGTTAACTGTTTTTACGTTTTTAGAACCAGAAACTCTTCCGAGAACTCCTTCCTAACCTAATTGCAATATTTCGAGCATTTTCCGTGTTTCGACTTTTTCGATCCGGCGTACGGTTTGTCCTGCGCGGGTCCCGGCGCAACATTTTCGATACAATATTCGTTTCGGTAAATCAATAAAACCCGTATTTTCGATAAACGGGAGCTTTTTATTAAACTATCCCAATTATCACCTCATAGTACGTGTAACCAGGCGCTGAGACCAAGACCGCAGTACAAATTGTACTGATTTGGATAATTATCCCGAAAACCGATACCGTTTGGATCAGTTTTTATAAATAAACATACCGTTTTAAATCCGGAATGATCCAATGGGATACTAATTCTCCGTAATTATAAATAGCCTTTTACCGTATTTTATTTCGTATCAAAATCATTTGCAGACAGATAATTATATAATTTTTACAGAGAAAAATCATATATTCATAAACCTTTCAGAGAATCAAACCACAAATTCAAGGTGTTAGTGAAATCCGTTTGGAAAGTTGGAGTAACCAATTTGAAGGTCTCAAGGAGTACTATCAGATTCCAGGACCTGTTTTACTGCAGAATCAAAGGTTGATTTTTTTTATAAATTTAATTATTTTCGAATTATTTTCATGAAAAATATGAATTTTTGTTCGGATGATTGTTTGTATGATTTGATGATTGCATGTTGTAGAGCTTGTTTTCCTGATGATTTTGGTATATTATACGTCTGATTTGGAGTCCAATAACATGTTCAAATTTGAGTTTGATTTTAAAATTTCAAAATTAGGGTTTATAACCCGTATGAATGTTCTTAATTAAAATTTTTGGGTTTCTTATTCTGGAATAGATTGATGTTGTGATATAGTGGATTGTGTTCCCTGTAAAATTTGCAATCCAGTCGTATAAGTTTCATGAATCAACGAGGTCTGTAGAGAAGGGAGTTGTGTTTTGAATATTTCCGAACTTAGCCGGAAACTGGCAAACTTCACGGCCAAATTCCGGCCAACTCAGGGATTGTTAGATCGATTTGATTGCATGGTTATGTTCCTGGTAATCCGTAGATGTGATTTGGAGCTTGTGGCAAGGTGAGGAGGCCGGAATCGTGTTCTCCAGCCACCCCTGTGTTTTCCGGCGACTGGACTGCAAAATTGCAGTTTAGTCCCTATAGTTTTGTAGATGATGAAGTTTAGTCCCTGAAGTTTCCAGACTTTGCAAAAATTGGATTCCTGTTTTAAAAATGTTTAAAAATCATATTTCCTATTTATTTTTATTATAAAAATCTGTTTTTAATTTCTGAAAATTCTAAAAATTATTATTTTAATTCCGAAAATTATTTTTAATTCACAAATAAATCTGAATTAATTAGTTAATTAATTTTAGTTAATTTTTAATTGATTAATTAGTCAATTAATTCGAAAATTAATTGATTTAATTAATTATTAATTGATTTTTAATTAATTATTTAATTAGATTTAATTATTTCAAAATGATTTAAAAATTTCGAAAAATAGTTTCGAGCTTTAAAATATTATTCTAAATTATTTTCAAGGCTCGATAATTATTCTAAAATTGTTTCGGAGCCAGAATTGGCCAACCGGACCCTGTTTATTATTCCAAAATTGATCCAACGACCCGTTTTAATTCCGAAAAATGTTTTAAAAATCATTTTAAATACCAGAAAGCCTATTTATGACCCGAAATGTCTTTATAAATGATATGTCATTGATTACGTGATGTATTATGTGTGACTTGTTTATTGACTGTCGGTTTATATATTCGATGATTACTGTTTATGGTGTAACTTTTAATCCGTTAATCGGATTTGGGTGAAACGAAGGGTAGATAGAAGTATGTGTTGAACAGAATCGTATGAGTGGAATATTGATAGATACTTATGATGCCTAGCAGAGTAAGCAAGGCGTAAGAAAGAGAAGCAGGTGATCAGAAAATAGAATTGACATGTAGAAAATACAGCAAGTGAGCAGAGATTAGAAGCGAGGCATAGGAGAAACAGATGAATGGTGGTTGAATAAAGTCGTAGACAAGTACAAGTGAGGTTGGAATCAATTATGATAAGGCAAGTACTTCTAAACATTTCTCGAGATTTATTGCAAATATTTCTAAATTCTCTTGTGACCTATTGTTAATATTCAAAATAGCTCTGTTTTATATTGGAAATACTTTGAATCCTCCAGCCTTGAACCTGAGCCACATCATTTGATCTTTGAGCCGTAGGCCTTATTCTTTGTGAACCATTTCTTGTGAATTTACCAAATATTAAACCACACAAATACGATACTACTCCACAAATATATATCCATCATATACCAAACACTGGAACAAAATTGTTTATATATACAAAAACTTTTATACTTAACCATACCTTGTGATATCAAAGCACTAAAACTTTGGAAAAACACTATTCATCTAATACCCGATTATCCTACCGGCTGGAGGCCACTTCTTTTATGTATTTTGACATACCCTTTTTGGTAACTATGAACTTTTACCTTGCTCTTTTACAAATGTTTTAAGGTTATGGATTATGATCTGGTTTTATTGAACTCTATTGTTTATCATATTGAAATTCTTTAGAATTGGATAGTTTTCTTTGTATGGACCAGATTCGTGGTCAGACCATATCGATGGTCAAGTTAGGCCAATGTGTGCCTTGGATCCAGTAGTTAGAGCAGTGCTGTGTGCTTTGCTCGGGGTTAGTGCGTGACTGATCAGCAGCCTAACCTTGGTTTTAAAAACTTAAAATGAATATCCAATTC
The DNA here is from genome assembly GCF_009905375.1 of Apium graveolens. Lineage (NCBI taxonomy): Eukaryota > Viridiplantae > Streptophyta > Magnoliopsida > Apiales > Apiaceae > Apium > Apium graveolens. The sequence continues at coordinate 242,115,486 of NC_133656.1, forward strand.
TATTGGTTGTTTAACAAGAAACTTGATTCCTTTGAATCATTTCATTTATTATTATCTAACCTCAGTTATTGATAATATGACTTGCTGAGCTAGTTAGCTCACTCTTGCGAATCTTTTTATATATTCTACAGTTAAGAAGGATACGGTTGATAACAAGGTTTCCCAGTTCAATGTTCGAGCGAGGATTCCAGATTATGATTGATCGAGCTAGCAGGAGCTTATGGCAGTAGTGAGATAGCAAGGTTGTAAGAATGATTTTATTATCAATTGTAAGTTAAATTAGTTGGGATTTGGTATGATATAATAATTAAGGTTGTGGCTTGTTTTCATACTTTAGCCTGTTGCGATCCGTGGTTTTGTGAAGCAGGGTCATTATAAATAATATTTCTTATACAGGTTGATATATTGTGTTTGTGCTGTGGACCCCAAACTTCTGACCCGGGTTTGGAGGGCGCCACAGTGCAAAGAGCCATACAGAGAAGGGAAGCAAGAGAAGCAAAAGAATCATATTTTCGGGCAAATAGGAGAAGAAAGGAATGGGGTGAGATAAAAGGAAAATGGACAAACCTGTAAACTATCATAAGTTAGACCCTGACAACCGGAATCTTCTAAACACTATAGAGAAGTACATAGAGGATTATCCCAATATTCATGAGTTCTATGATCAGTTCAATAGGCTAATCACTGGTACCAAATTGAATATTCTAAAGAATATTCCAAATCTGGATGACTTTGTATATTTTCTATTCAAAGCTCTCTATGGTCTTAAGCAAGCTCCAAGGAAATGGTATGACACTCACCAAGAGTTTTTACTTGAAAATGGTTTTACTATAGGTGTTATAGATAAAACTCTATTTCATAAAATGCATAAATCTGATATGATATTAGTTCAAGTATATGTTGATGACATTATATTTTGTTCTACTAATGATGATCTTTGCAAGAGATTTTTTAAGCTAATGCAGAGTAAGTATGAAATTAGCATGATGGGAGAGTTGAACTACTTTCTTGGATTACAAGTGAGTCAATGGAAAGATGGTGTATTCATCTGTCAATCCAAGTACATAAAAGAGCTTCTCAAGAAGCACAATATGGAAGATTCAACTCTGGCAAAGACTCTAATGCCAACAGCCTCTAAGCTTGATCAGGACAAAACTGGTAAGAAAGTTGACATCACAAGCTATAAAGGTACGATAAGCTCATTACTTTATCTTATAATAAATAAACCAGATATTATGTTTGCAACATGATTATGTGCTAAATTTCAAGCTGACCCTAAAGAATCTCATCTTATAGCTATTAAGAGGATATTTAGGTATCTTAAGCGGACTCCAAATATTGGAATTTGGTACCCTAAAGGTATAGGTTTTAACCTAGTTGGCTATAAAGATTCACATTTTGCAGGTTATAAGATTGACTAGAAAAGTAATTCAGGAAGCTATTAGTTTCTTGGAAGAAGGTTGGTATCATGGCATAGCAAGAAGCAGTACTCAGTATCCACATCAATTGCTGAAGCTGAATACATAGTTGCTGGAAGCTATTGTGCTCAAATCTTGTGTATGAGGAACCAACTCCGGGATTATGGTATGTTGATGTCAAAGATTCCAATATTTTGTGACAATACAAGTGCCATAGAAATCTCAAACAACCCAGTTCAACACTCAAGAACAAAGCATATCGATATCAAGTATCACTTTATCAGAGAGCATGTCACCAATGGCACTGTGAAATTACATTTTGTATCCACAGAGGATCAAATTGCAGACATCTTCACAAAACCACTTGATGAAAACATTTTCTCTAAGTTGGTTAGTGAACTTCGGATGTTAAATCTTTCTAATTAATAAATTAGAAGTCAATAACTACAATTTGCATTAAATAAATTCACTTGTTATTCAATGTCAATATGATAAGGACATGTGAATTTATGTGTCATTATTTATTTCTTGTAGTTCAAATATTTTTGTGCTTGTACCTTATTGATAGATATTTTAGCATGCTTATATTGATAAATTCTTTCAAAACAATTTAATCATAATTGGTTAAGTTATGAGTAAAGTTTAGTAGCATAATTTTGATTTAATTATTTGAGACTTTATCAATTCAATGATAAAAGTTTCAATTTTAATAATCAAAGTTGTTATTTGTTAATTTTGCTGGCCTTTAAATTATTTAATATTTAAAGAGGTTCATTGAAGTTAATTAGTAATTAGCAGCATAATTTATTTCATAAAAATATAATATTATCAAGTTTAATGATAATAGTTGTATTATTATGAATAATATTTTGAAGTACAGAAATTTTTCTAAGTATAGAGTTACTTGCGACCACAGTGCACTATAGGTCGCAAGTAAGTACTTGAACAAAAAACTTAAACTATTTTTGTTCTTGTTACAGGGGATACTAGTCGCAAGTAATTACTTAGATTTGAGTTAGTTGGGACAAGGCTATTCCCTGTAGTAGCTAAGTAAGACTAAAAAAACTTGATGATTACAAAGCTTGAAAGAGTGTCCTATTTATAGGCCTCCATGGAACCTACTAGAATATGCAACTCCCTATGTACATGAAAAGCTAAAGGTCATAAACTCAAAAGACCATGAACTCAAAAGTCTTGAATCTCAAAGGTCTATTCTAGGTGGTTCCATGAACAATCAATATTATTGAAATAATAATCCAAGTTTAGCTTATAATTATTTTAACACACTGAAAGTCTAAAACAGAGAAAAAGACATGGTAATTAGGGACCCTTATGGTACTTCACAAAAAATTGGCCATTGCTGGGAAAAATTCGAAGGGAGAAATTAACCTGAATTGTATACCAAAGGAGATCCTTTTAGGGAGGGTTCAAAGCTCGTCAAATGCAAAGTGGTATGTGACTATGTTAAACTAGCGCAAAGAGAGAGTCATATTCAAGTCTATTACATGAATTTTTTAACACGGTTAATTAAGCTCAATTATAGGTGTAAACTAAACCGAGCCAACTTGAAATCGACTCGATAAAATGAGTTCAACTCGACTCGAACTCACTATAGAGCTCGAGTTTGTACATATTTTTAGGCTTGATAAAAAAACTCGAGTCGAGCCGAGTTTTTTTGAGGTTGACTCGAAATTGACTCGATTCGAACTCGAACTCAATTAATTTTTTTTACGAAAAATCATTCGGGTATTTGTTAATTTATACTTCATCACCCAACTATTTAGGAAAATTAACTTTACAAACTAATTTACCAGTTTTTCATATATTGACGTGCATTATTATGTTATTATTAGATTTAGTAAAAAAATTCAATTTAAAATATTTTGTTATATTATATTAATTTATACTTTCTTATAATTAATTTATAAAATCAATTTATATCTCTTTGTTTAGTTCGGCATATTTGGGTATCATGTATAGGTTCCATTTTCGGTAGCCATATTTGGTATATGTTGGTTAACCGAAAAAATTCGATTTCGATTTTGGTTAACCGAATGCACACCCCTAGACTGAATATACCATTCAAATGCTAATATTCATTTGTATAATAAATTACTAGGTATGATAAATTACACTTTCAATTTCATCTCCCTTTAATAATTTAAACAGCTCTAGTTATTGATTTTAATCGAAGAATACTTGAAACTTAAATATAATTTCTTTGAACAATACAATATTATTAGCACGCTTATATTGATAAATTATTTGAAAATAATTTGTGTGCTTGTACCTAATTGATAGATATTTTAGCACGCTTATATTGATAAATTATTTGAAAATAATTTAATCATAATTGGTTAAGTTATGAGTAAAGTTTAGTAGCATAATTTTGATTTAATTATTTGAGACTTTATCAATTCAATGATAAAAGTTTCAATTTTAATAATAAAAGTTGTTATTTGTTAATTTTAGTGGCCTTTAAATTATTTAATATTTAAAGAGATTCATTAAAGTTAATTAGTAATTAGTAGCATAATTTATTTCATAAAAATATAATATTATCAAGTTTAATGATAATAGTTGTATTATTATGAACTAATATTTTGAAGTACAAAATTTTTTCTAAGTACAGAGTTACTTGCGACCACAGTGCACTATAAATCGCAAGTAAGTACTTAAACTATTTTTCTTCTTGTTACAGGGGATACTAGTCGCAAGTAACTACTTAGATTTGAGTTAGTTACGACAAGGCTATTCCCTGTAGTAGCTAAGTAAGACTAAAAAAAACTGTATCAGAGTTAACATCACTGTGGTCGCAAGTAACTACATAGTTTTTCCAAGTTACTGCTTAGGTTACTTGCAACCCCTGTGAACTATAGGTCGCAAGTAACTGTCTTATTTTTTTTCTTCTGCGTTACTGCTGTGTATTTATGTGATCTCTCGGTTCATATATTTTATATATATACACACAGTCGCAAGTAAGGACGATAAAAGAGAGAATAATTTTCAATCGATTGGAACAGTACTCAAATTATGCTAAAATCTCTAAAAATTGCAGATTTGTGAAGCCCGCGACCTACTCTATCATTTGACTGTAAAATCACTCATTTTCACTGGTTAATTTGATAGATCTTAAACTGTGATTTCTAAGGAATAAGGCTTTGTTTGGTTTGTACTTAATTGATTATTCTTATTATTTGCTCTCTAGTGTTCTGTTATTGCATATTTGCTCCGCATAAATTTGTGTATTTTGCATATTAGTCTCGTGTTATTATTTCAAGTGCACAATAAATTTGTTTTACGGTCAAAATGTTATTCTCATTTTTAATTAAAATAGAGGAAAATATTACGATACCTAAAATAAATTATGTCTCGGTTATAAATCGCTATCCAGCTCACATGGGCTATTTTGAAAATTGGATTCGCTTTTTAGACGAGCACTCGATTGTGCATGATGCTTTAACTACTAATGTCTAATTAAATGATGAGCTCCTCAGAAACATTCACACCTCAGCTAAAGACACATCAGATGAGATCAACTAAGCTTCATTGAGAATGATTTCAATGAACATCTTCATTTTCCTCGGGATGATTTCGATGATTTACCAAGGGACTGGGAAGTATTTAGCTTCTTCAAGGCCATAAGAACCACCATGCCTAATGACAAGTATCCAAAGCACTTCAACAAAAGTCATCTACCCAAACCTTGGAACTTATTCTTCAACATTCTATCCTTCTGTCTGTCTCCCAAGATTGGTGGACTTCATGGACTATCACATTTCATGAGGCTAGTTGGAGTGGCTATTGCTCGTAATCTTCGAATCCACTTTGGACGTCTGATAATGCAAAAGATATTGGAAAACCAAGCTCAAAAACTAGATTATATCTTATATGTCAAGTTCCTCCAGATTGTTCTCAATGGTAAGCTCACAGAAGCTCAGAAGGCCTTGGTTCACACAGACAATATGGAAAATTCACAAGTCGTGTCCTCAAAAATGGTGGGTAAACTGTTCAGACAAACTCCTTTTTCCAATAACAACCCCATTTATGTGACGAACTTCATGCAAAAATACTTTAACTCCATTGCTCAAGAACCTGTCTCTAGGACTAAAGATGATCACGAACCTGATGCTGGAAATGAGGATGATCAAGAGGCAGAGGCTGAATAAGAAGCAGATCATCAGCCTAATCCTAACGCTCAACCAATGGATGTTGACCAAGAACATGTAATTGTTGAACAGTCAGAAGAGGTTTCTCAACCTGAAGCTGCTGAACATCAAGAAGAAGCTGATCCAAATCAACCAGAGAAAAATGTTTAAAGGCCAGAATTTACAGGTATGAATGAATCTTCTATGAGTACTACTTTTGATGATTTGATTGACACTGATTCACGTAATCTTGGTGACTTTCACACACAACTTGCCTGAGAGCAATTACAGTCAGGAGGCAGTGAGTTTGTATTCCCACAAATTCATAACAACCCTCTAGACCCCATAAATACATATCAAACTCTCTTAGCCCAATCCCTGGCGTATAAGGAGCCTTTGTGTATAGAGGGAGAAACTGCACAGGATACAACAAATAAGAAAGGTACTTTGAGCGAACCCACAACTCTGTCTCCAACGAAGCAAAACAGTATCCCCACTAAGATAATTGTAACCTCCCATGTATCTTCCCAAAATGATACAATGGATGAAAAGGCACATAAACAGTTACCGGATCCACCTTCTCAACAAGTTGGGTCTATTGAAATTCGCCCGTTGGCCACGACATCCTATAATGAGTCAAACACACTCTCATATCTTCCAGCTCTTGAAGTTTTATATGAGTCAAGGTCCTTCAATGGATCAACTGCCTTCACAGGTGTTAGGAGAGAGTGTTGTAATCACTGCCACATCTAGCACAACACTTACCTCCCCAGGACTAAAAACCCTGGATACATCTGTGGATAGGGGATCCGATATTGGTGCGGATCGGAAACCTATTGGGGATGAACCAGATTCAACTGGTGAGCATACGGGGAAAGTGTCTTCACCGACACTGGAGGAAGCTGAGGAACAGATGCCAAATATGACATCCTCACTGATCCTCCCAAAAATTTAAACTCTTGACCAGTTATCTCATGATGACATGCAACTTGTCTTGAACAAGGATCGAGAATCACGAACTCCCATTGCACCACTGTTGACCTCTTTAAGGATGGCTTTAGTGCTTTCTGCAGGTACATCTTCTGGATCTCGGAGCTATGAACGGAGTGTATCCGTGAGGGTGAGTGAAACACAAACCCCTAAACCGAGTTATAGAGTGTTGAGTGATACACTATGAGAAGCCCGTGAGACACCTACCTCCCAAAATACACCTATAGACATGTCACGATATGTAACCAAATCTTACCTTAAGTAGTTAGCATTTAAAGATAGCTATTTCAAAGAACAACTGGCTCTCAAGGATCAATATCTCAAAGATGAACTGTCTTTCAGGGATCATCAGATTGCATATCTTTCTGAATAACTTGACCTTCGACAAGCATCATTTTCTAGTTTACGGGAATTCGTGGAGCAATCTCTCTCTCACTCAGGAAAGGGAAAAGCAATTGCCAATATTGAGCCAAAGATCTCAGTTAGAAAGCAAGCGACAATCCCTATCTCCTCTGGAATAGCTTTTGCCAGTACTGGGCCAAAGACCTTAATCAGTAAGCAAGTGTCTGTTTCAAAATCACCTACTCAAGAGATCCATGTCTTGATCTTGCATGCTTAATCAACCCCAGCTCTGAAGGATAACATAACTGAGGGAGAGAAATGGGTGGAGCAAGAAAAAGTAGTTGCTGCTGTGAACTTAATTCAAGATGCTTTTAAAGCAGCTGATTCTGGATATGATGAGTTTGGAGATGAGCTTCAAGAAGAAGAGGAGAGTATTGATGAAAAGGTGTTACTAAAGTAAAGACATACTGCTGAGAAGAGTTCTACAACTCAGGGGGAGCAATTAATATCAAAACAAGAACATCTGAGCAAAGTCATTACAACTCAGAGGAATCTTCTGTCGGAGATATATGCTCCAAAGCCCCTATTCTTGGAGTACGAACTGGAGGAAGGAGAGATAGACGAGAGTGATGTTCCTAAGGGGTACGAACCTAGATTTGAAGAAGTGGTCACGGAGGAGAGAAAGATTATCTCTGAGGACTAGGAATATGAAGATGAAGATGCCTTCTCGGATGACTATTTGTTATATGGATTACAGGAGAAATTTAACCGATCTTATGAAGAAATTCAAGGAGAGATTGAAAGATCAAGAGCTAGAGTGCAAAGAGCCATACAGAGAAGGGAAGCAAGAGAAGCAAAAGAATTATATCTTCGGGCTAACAGGAGAGGAAAGGAATGGGATGAGATAAAAGTAAAATGGAAAAATCTGAAAACTATCATAAGTTAGACCTTGACAACCGGAATCTTCTAAACACTATGGAGAAGTACATAGAGGATTATCCCAGTATTCATGAGTTCTATGATCAGTTCTATAGGATAATCACTGGTACCACTGTGAATATTCTTAAGAATGGATGGAAAATCACTGCCGATCACAGAGATGGACTTCAAATAAAGATCTCTACTAGTGTATTGAAGAAACTAAATATTGTGGAACTATTTGTCTTAGCATCAAAAATCCCTTGGTTGAAAAGGAATGAGAATGAATACTTCAGAGACAAGCTTCAGAAAATGATGATGGATGTGTCTCCTCAAGCATTCTCTTACCCATTCGTGATCAAAGTATTTGCAGATGGAAAGTCAACTTTCCTGGAAAGTCAACTCATGAGCAAAAGAGTAAAATTGGAGGCACCATGAGTCAAAAAATCAGAAGCAGGCTTTAGAGCTGCTGAAGTTCTATATGTTTCCAAGCTCAATGATAAAATGATCGGGGAGACAGAGAAGGACGTGAAGAAAATTAAAAGAGATTATCATGAGATGGTGTTCATAAATGGAGAGCCAGAAATTAATCTTCTAAAAGATAGTGAACCTATCATCAGCACTAATAGTGAAGGGCATCTAGTCTTTGAGATTAACAAAGCAAAGATTAAGATCAACGATTTCAGAACAAGCGAATTAGAATCAATACATCAAGCCTTGATGGATGTCAAACTATCCACATGTAAAAAGGACAAGATTGCTTTAATTCCAATCATAAGAATACTTGATGAGGTAGTGGAAGAAGAATCGATTAACGACACCAAAAGAGTACGAGGACATCCTAAAAGGATAACAGTCTTCGTAATGTCAAAAAGATCTACCATGTTGTTTGAACTTATTCCTAAGTGCTCCAAAATCAGGAATTTCTAGTTGATACTTAATAAACTGAATAATCCACCTCCCATTAAAGCACTTGAAATAGACGCTCGTGATTTGGTCCAAGCTAGACTGAATGACCTTCTGGATAGAATTAAAGGGTCATCTCTCCCACACTCAACAAAATCAACAGGTCCTAGAAAAAAAGCTACCAAGAGAAAGTCTGATCAGACTCAATCCATTCAAGAAAGAGAAGGTAGTCAAGGCAAGAAGCTCAAGAAAACAAAAACAAATAAGACATAGATTATCCGTTCAAGCTAGAGGAACACTTCTTTGTAATTTGTAATTTAAGAAATCTGGAATTGAATATGTAATCCAGAATGTATTTAATATCTTAATATATTTTGAGGTTGTACTTTTTCATATTGATAGTTGAGTTATCTTTAGGGATTCGCTTGTCAAACTCTAACAATCAAATAGGGGGAGATTGTAAAGCATAATGTAACGTAATATGTAATCGAGGAATTATAAATCAATGTAAAATAGAAATAGATAAACAATATTAAATTATGAAACACGGGATCCCTAATGATGAAGACTAGATATATACAAAGAATCAAAAGATGGAATTGATGTTTTAAGTTCATAATCAAGTCATGGGAAGAAGTTCATTAACATGTTCAAGCCTCCATGAAGAATAAGATGTCAAAGGACTTCCAGTGTCAGTGAAATGATTTGATTTAAAGTATTGAAGATTAGGGGTTCAGTGATTGAAGCACTGAATAATCAAGCAAGGTGTATCAGCACAGCATTAGAAAAGAATTTGAAATAAATTAATTCATGTTAGTTATTTTTGAACCAGAACAGTGCACCAAGCATCAGCATATTAGAAAGGGTTTAATTCAGTTATACAGAAAGATCAATGTTAATACAATTATTAGAGTCAAGAATTTTTCTAAGTCAAAGATCCACTGCCAAGACAACTAGATCCCAAGTAAATTGCAAGGAACAAAAATTGGCTAAGGCAAAATAGCTTGCGATCCTGGTCGCAAGTATCTCATTCAGGGAGCTACAGGTCGCAAGTAACTTTATGACTTGGGAAATATGCATCCTCCTAGAAGCACAAGGTCGAAAGTAACCTGTACAGAGAAAGACAGGTCGCAAGTAAGTATTAGAGATGAAATTAAGGAAAAATCCTACACAGGTCTCCCTAGGTCGCAAGTAACTTTGCCCTAGGGAACTCGGTCGCAAGTAAATGCTTAAGGAGAAATTTGCTAAGGCAAAACTACCTGTGATGTTCTGGTCGCAAGTAAGTGACTAGAAAAGACTACTAGTGGTCGCAAGTAAAGTAGCAACCAAAGAACTCTCTCATGTCGCAAGTAACTACTTGGTTCTGTTATTGTGAATTATAAATGCAGCAATTCAAGGATTTGAATGGACTGAAATGTGCCACCTGCCCAAAGGAATTGAAGTCTACAAAGCAGAAAATGAATACAATTTCATTTGGTAATCTTCCTCAGCCAACAGAAAGTATTTTTACGGGAGCTCCATTAAAGACTTCATTTATTAAGCTTGTAAACACAAAGTTGTGCTGTTGAATTTATCGTAGCTAATCAATTTATTGATTAGATTGTAGCAACCTCAAGGTTTATATTAATAAAATAATATATTTCTCGAATTATTTTGTGTCTATTTTAATTCCGTACTTATAACAAAGAACTTGAAACGAATCGAAAAAGATTGTAGGTATCGTATTCAATCCCCCCCTTATACGTTAATTTGGAACTAACAATAACATTTGTAAACTTGTTTCTAGATCTCTACTTTATGGAAACAATATTATTTTTTGACTTCTACAACTATTAATTTGCACTTTTATCAAATTTTGGAAGCGGCTTATGTTGATGAACGGTTATACAACGGTGGTCTTTATGAATTAACGTCATAAGTGGAAGCTTAATTTCCATCTCAATATGTGACATTAGATTGTGTTACATATTCAGCTCCTGGCTACTGTTGTTTTATTGATCTACGACTGTATACCTCTACAATCATCTAGTACTTCATGATTGTGATTCAGGTTGAGCACAACATTTTCATGCATTCATTTTACATATTAAGTGTAACATGTGTATTCGGTGGTTCCTTATTTAACACTATGCATAACTCATTGGTAACCTCTATTTTTATGAAGAAAACCGATAAAATGAATATGCTAATGAAGGCTACAGATTCAGATATTTGGATAAAAGGAAGAAACTTATAATATCCTAACCGCTCATGTTATTTTGGTGATTGATTTTTTAATATGCTAGTTTTAACCTGTGTCGGGGGGAGTAAAAGACCAGGGAAGGTTTGGACCCTCCCTAAAATTGGTCCAAATTGTTTTTTTAAGAAAGCCCAATGTAAAAGTTCCCCAAAAAATACACATTCACAAAACTCATGCATCAGCACATACACATCAATGAGAAATTCAGAAAACAGAGAAATGTGATAAGAGAAGAGAGATGTGACCGAGAGAGATGTGATAATAGTGAACAAAAACGGATAAGTGATAATAATTTGTAACATGATAGGGGACGAATGGTTAAATGTTTAAATAATTTATTGATAATATATATTGAGCGTTATATTTTCCTAAGGATGAAAACTGAAGATGTACTTCAAACGTTCGGAGCGTGGACGGGAACGCTGATAACATATAATTGTAATAAAATATGTTTTTCATGATATTGTTTTGCACTTTTCTACTTTTAGTTGAGAATTTTTTTAGCTTATTTTCGTCTTCTCTCTGATTTCAACAACTCTCATTCTTTACACTTCTTTCGAGCCGCTTATCACTGCTTTAGGTAGCACTATGGCCTTCAAAAAAAAATTACAATTTTGCTTTTATAAAAACGTAAATTTTAATTATTTTTTGCAAAATGACTTTTTTGGGGAAAAAATGTATGCAATTTTACAACTGAAATTAACCAAATCAACTTTATTGAAAATTTAGGAATAATAATCGGTGGTTGAAAATTGCATTTAAAGTTACACCCAACTTACAAAATCTTGTATCTGTAATTGGGATTTGCATTTAATATTGGATTTGTTAAATCAAATGTACCTTTGTTAAATGTAATCAAAAACAGTTTTAATTATTTTGCTAAAACAAAAGTCTCATTTTCTCTAGTTACAAACCATATTTTATTGCGTATATTTTAGCACTTTTGCTCGTTTTCCTTTATTTAATTAATTCATAAATTAATAAACTTCATAGAAATTTTAGAAAATTCAAACAACACATCTCACAAGAAAACAAACACCAATATTTCGCCAAAAACATTTTCCTATACTTTTTCATAAAAAATAATAAGAAAATATTTAATCCACATAATACATTACACTATCGACACACATTGTTAAACACAATAAATCACAAAGTTCCAAAAATTTTCTTCTCTAGGTAGTACTAGGGGTGAGCAAAACCAAATCAAAATCGAGAAACTGAACTGAATCGTATAATTTCAGTTCTGTTTGGTTTGATTTTTCAAAAAATTCGGTTAATTCATTTTTCGGTTTTAACCAAAATAATATTGGTTCAGTTCGGGTAATCTAAAAATAAATTCGGTTTAACTGAAATAACCAAAATCTAAATATATATATTTTTTAAATTATATTATATATATATAATGTAATATAGTAAATATAAAAAAAAAACAGACTCTATGTATCATCAATTGGTTAGAATGTATGTATCTTCAATTTTTTACATATATAATATAATATGTATTCTTTTAATATTTTGAATTATTTTTTGTATCCATTTTAAATTATTTTGACAAATTTTCAAATATTTCGATTTTCAGAAACCAAACCGAATTAACCGAAATAATTCAGTTCGGTTTGTGCATAAGTTTGGTTCGGTTGGGTTCGATTAGGAAAAAATTATCACTTCGGTTTTCGGTCAGCAAACGTAAACTATAGCCTTTAAATATATGTATTTAATTTTTTTGTAATAAACGTAAACTTTTAAAAAAAAATTGCAAAACGATTTTTTTTAAGAAAAAGACGAGCTATACAATTTTACAACTGAAATTAACCAAAATTAATTTTAAAAATTAATTGAAAATAATAATAATCATGAGACTACTCTAATAGAAACCAATTTTAGAATATAAAATAGAAACTGAATAATATTTTTTTAAAATTACTTTGAAATATATCAAATATGGTATGCATCGATCGTTGAGCGATGGAGAAAAATACAGTGAATTCGGATTTAAAAAGTCATACCCTTTAACCGGAAAAATCAATTTAAAAATGGAGGGTAAAAACTGAGATTTTCTGTTGTAGGGTGCAAATTAGTTGGGTGTGATATTTTAAGGGGAATCAGACATTAAATTAAATTGAACTAATGATTTATTAATATCTAATTTATATTCTAATTTAATTTTTATTTGATCATTTGCCTAATAATCATATTTAGTTGAAAATTGCATTTAAGGTTGCACCCAATCTACAAAATCTTGTAATTGTAATTGTATTTGGTTGGAAGTTGCATTTTGGATTTGTTAAATTAAATGTAATCCTCTTAGAGATTGTTTGGTTTAGCTCATTCTCATATTTCAAACCCATATGTGGTATTTAGTTGACTATTTTAAAATTAGATACCATTTCTTATACCCATCTAGAATTAAATTTGATACATGTGGATTTAAGAGAGTGGTATGAGGTATAAATTAAATTTCATTATCTCATTTTTATTTATAAAGTTGAATACAATCTTAAAACATATATGTTAAATATCATGTTGTTTAATTTTAAATACGTTATGCTTATTTTTATTTAATACAAATTATTAATACTTTTTTTTATTTAAATATTATAAATGAACAATGAAATTTTAAAATTTTAATTTTTTAATCACTTATATTTATTTATTGTTGTTTGTAAGTTGTATAACAACTTAAATTCGACATATGCAATATATAAAAATTTGATTCAATCAATGAATCAAAAATATTTAAATTAAAGAGATTTCATTCCAGCACCGAAACAACACATGATATGAGGATTGATTTCTGAACCCCATGTCGGTTCAACCTGATTCCTTATTCCAAACCCAAATCGCCTTCTGAACCAAACGACCCCTTAAATGTAATCAAAAACAATTTTAATTATTTTGCATAAGCAGAAGTCGCACTTGGTTACAAACCATATTTTTATTACGAATATTTATAGAAAGCAGCAAAATCGTAAAAAAGCTTTAAAAAGTTAGCACTTTTGATCATTTTCCTTCATTTAATTAATTCAGAATAAATACCTTTCATAGAAATTTTAGAAAATTCAAACAACACATCTCACAAAAAAATAAACACCCATACTTCCAAAATAAATAAATTCCTCTACTTTTTCATAAAAAATAATAAAAAAATATTAAATCTACAAAATACATTACAACAACATAACACATATTGACACATATTGTCAAACACAGTAAATCACAAAGTTCCAAAAAATTTCTTCTCTAGAACCCACTAGATCACACCAAAAAACAAATTTCTATCTACCACCCTCAAAATTTAAAAAAAAAAACTCCAAAAATTAAAATAGAGTACAAATTATATTACAACCTTGGACCCCCTTCTCTGATAAGAGACACACTTGCAATTCTCGCCACCTTCTATAGTTCTATTCCTCCTTCTTCCGACAACAACTACTACATCTTCGCGATTTCCGAGGTAACATTCTTTTTACCCCCAATCTCAGTTTTACTCTCTGTAAATATTTGTTGTTAACTTCATTTTTTATGTAAGTCATTTCAGTTCTAGTGTTCGTTTTATAGTTCATGTGATTTTACATAGTTTTTGAATTTTAATTACATGATGTTAATTAGGGTTTTGAATTTGTGATTATTTAGATTATTTTAATATGATTTTTTTTAACTGTAGCATTCGTTTTATAGTTGGTGCAATTTTAAGTGATTTTTTTTTAATTTTGATTGAATGGTTTGAATTTGTGAGTATTTGTTGTGTGTTGTTGTTTCAACTCCATGTTAATGTAATTCCTGTTAAATTAGGGGTTAATTTTCGTGTAATTTACGTGATTATTGGTTCTTGATTGTTTTTAAGTAAATGATGTGGATTGAGGTTTTGAATTTGTGATTGTTTGTAGTGTGTAATTATTTTTAACTCCATGTTAATGTAATTCATATCAATTTAAGCTTTGGTTTCGTATAATTTAGGTAGTTATTGATTTTTAACCATTTTTAAGTGAAAGATGTGGAATAAGGTTTTGAATTTGTGATTGTTTACGGTATGTAATTAGTTTAGCTCCATGTTGATGTCATTGATTTAGATTCAAGCCTTTGGTGCTTGTAATTTATGTAATTGTTGATTTTTAAGCATTTTTAAGTGAATGATGTAAATTAAGGTTTTGAATTTGTGATTGTTTACGGTATGTAATTATTTTAACTCCACGTTGATGTCATTCTTTTTTATTCAAGCCTTTGTTGCATGTAATTATTTATGTGATTGTTGATTTGTAAGCCATTTTTGGTTAAATGATGTAAATTTGGGTTTGAATTGTGATATAATTAGTTTATGATTACAGATATGGAGCCAACGGAAGATTGGGGAAACAAATCATGGACGGTGGATTGTGTGTGTGGAGTGAATTTTGATGATGGAAAGGAAATGGTGAATTGTGATGAGTGTGAAGTGTGGGTGCACACGAGGTGTTCGAGGTACGTAAAGAGCGAGAAAGTGTTTAAGTGTGAGAAATGTAGGAGGAAGAGTAAGAGGGGTGAGAATATTGAGGATGAGGTTGCTGATAGTTTGCTTGGAATGGCGAATAAGAGTAGGGAGAATGTGGGGTCTAGCAGGACGACTTGGACGACTTGGACAGGGAAATTTCCGAGGGAGGAGAGGGCGCATGTGCAAGGAGTGGTGGGTGGGGAAAGCGCGGGAACGGGGATTTTTGGGTCGGCGTTGTGGAGGGCGAGCGGGTATGTACATAAGAAGTTTGGTTTTCAGTATAAGGAGTTTGATTGGAATGACGGGAATGAGACTGGTGGTAATGAGGGTGGTGGAAATGAGCTTGGTAGTGAGGGTAGTAATTGGGGAGCGTTCTCTTTGTTGAATAATTATAAAGCGGGGGGTGTTGGTGGTACTGTAAGTTTTGGTGCGGGGAAGAGAACAAGAGATGAAGAAAGTAATAAAAAGAAAAGGGAGGAAGGCGAGGAAGTTAATGACAATACAACTACCACTTCTAAGTTGATGCATAGAAGTAAGACAGTTGACCATTTAGATTATCAACCATCATCGAAGGTCATCCTCACACTACAAGAGGATCAGTCAAGCACTCTAAACACTCCTGCAACAATAAGTGATGAAGAGGTCTGAGTCAAGCTGGCATTTTGTTGTCATGTTTTCTTGAAGTTCCTCTGCTAATGTTTTGTTAATTTCTGTTTCATCTTTTGCAGCTTGCATTATTATTGTATCAGGAGCTTAACAGATCTGCAAGAGTCTCGCGGGTGCCACGCATGCGGCATGCTGGTAGTTTACCCCAGTTAGCTTCTCCGACTGGTGCAAGCATGCTCATGAAGCAGTCACCATCTAATTCTGTGGGAAAAGACCATGGTTCGGTAAGTTGCACATGTCACTTTTAATTTCATTTATACTAGTGATTTCTCAATTACATTAATCGTTGTGCTTAAACAGTACAAATATTCATTTCGCCCTTGGTAAGGTCGGTCCTTGTTAAGTTAGTTGTGTACTGATTTTTTTTCCTTTTATATCCTTGTTGATTTAAATATAACGTGATAAGTACTGTTAGGGTGTTAAGTAACCATCTATAATTAAAATCCTAAGGTGTTAGGGGGCGTCCTCAATTGGGTTATATAACTTTAATATCTTGCGCGACATGTCTTAGATATATAACTCTAAAATCACTTTTTTTTAAAAATCGAACTTTAAAGCGCATAATGAGTATGCGTTTCCATAAACGTGATAAAAAACAAAGTACTGTTTTAGTTATGTTTCCATAACTAAAACTAGGTATGTTAACATCATAAATGTTTATCTCATCCTTCCAATTGGTGGATATTGATCCCTTACGTGTCATTCTTTATTGATATTTTTATCAATGTTTATGTCTCGGGTGTTGGCCTTTTATGGCGAATTTTGAGAAATAGTGCACCCAATATCATAAAAGGAAAAATATGGCCCTTTATGGCACAGAAAAACGAGTCTTAGACATGTCTTCTTTTAAAACGCAAAGGCGTGCAACGTTTCTTATATTTATAACTCTGAAGTCACTTTTTTTTAAGAAACAAACTTTAATGCGCATCATAAGTATGCGTTTCCAAAAATGTGATACACAGTGGCGTGTTTGGAAGACGTCACATGCAGTAGCGGTTTTACTAAATTGTAATGGATACCTGTACATGTGTTTCGGAATGGTTCCTCACAACTGGTAATGTGTGGAGTCGACTCTGTGATCTTCACTTGAATGCACTACAAATGAACCACTGAACCAGATATATGCTTTGGCAAGATGTGAAAAACACAATATTATAATGTGTCACATGTGGTATTAAGGGCCTTTCTATCCAGTTTATACTTTTTGGGCAATTTTCCTTAGATATCTATTAAGTTTCATCCTCTAATGATGTCATTTCTCATTTTTAATATTACTTGCACGGTTAATTTTCATATCTAATGAAGGTGAAGTGAAGCCTGAGGAGATTATATAAAAATAACCATGTTAAGGTAATGTCTTACATTGCCGAGGGTATAGCTTTGTACTTCTTTAGCCTAGTGGTATCCATCTTCCCTTGGTAACAAGAGGGCGAGAGATTGACCTTGTGTAGACAGCATTTATGATAGGCTGACAGTGTGAGTATTAAATTTTCTGTAAATGACCGATAATCGAAAAAAGCTATAGTGGAAAAGGATGAGTAAAAACAGTTTAAAATTTTCAATTGTTCTTTTTTTTCTTTTATAAATGATAATGGCTGCTCGACTTAGCTTAATGGTAGTATCTGTTGTTGCTTTTTAACAATAAAGGTTTCCACAAGAAAAGGAAAAAGTGTAGCAACAGAGGGAACTCAAAATTCTCAAGAGCTCCAGGATGAATCTAAGAGTATGAAGAGATCACTACTGCTGCCAGTTCAGAGGACCAATGACTCGACTCGCACAGAAAATTCTGTTACCAAGAGGGAAGTGGACAATGGGTCAGCACCAGCCATACAATCTGCTAACAAGAGTAATCCTCCTGCAACTAGCAAGCAGCATGTGTCTTCCAGATGTAAATCGACTCAAACTGCCTCTGATGATGACTCTGGCACTGAAAACCGTGTGACCTACCGCACCTTACCAGGTTATTGCTTTAAGTTCTAGATTCTTCACATGTTTGAGAAAGATATAGCAACGTACAGAATAAGAAAAAGAAGTACTGTAAAAGGAAACCACTAGATAAATATAAAAATAGATCCGGTCTATGATATTCTCTTCTTCATTTCCTCATGCATGAATCCTTGTCTATAGGATTGCTCTCAGAGATTGTAACCAAGCCCATGACTTATAAGGAGCTTTGCGATGCTGTTTTACCGGTATGTGTGAAATGTCTTTGTTCACGTTAAACGTGAAAAAGATACAGTCTCACAACTTTCTGATTCTCTGTGCAGCACTGGCCTCACTTGAGGAAGAAGAACGGTGATCGTTATGCCTATTCCAGCCACTCACAGGCGGTCCTTGACTGTCTGAGGAGCAGAAAAGCTTGGGCCCGCCTTGTTGATCGAGGTCCCAAGGTATGCCATTGTAATCATTAGCAACAATATCTAGTTCTGCTTTCTAGTTCTGCTTAAATCAGCAGGAACACTGTTTGATGTTTCACTCTTGTTTAAATATCGATCAATGATTACAAACGAGTCATGGCCCGTATAAGAGATGGAAGAAGTGCTATATATTAATATTACTTTGTTCACTAAAGTTTATAGAATTATACGTTTTTATGTATACTCATTCACCATGCCCCTTGTTTTTAAATGTCTTTTTTTATCGCAATTGTTATCAAGTATGTTAAATTGATTTTTAATTATTGCACTAGTCAAATGTTGGAAGGAAGCCCCGCCGGTCCGATGCTGAGGGTCTTAGTATTGTGGAATCATTCATTGGCCACATACCCAAGGGTAAGAGGCAGATGAGGAAGCGGCGCAGAGAGTTAGCGCTGCAAGAAGGAGATCTCAAGAGTGTGGACGGTGATGATGTCAGCAGTGGTGAAGATAGCTTGAGTTCTAGTTCCAGTAGTGGGTAGATGGGCTTGTCCAGTGGCGATGGTGGAACAGGTTCGAATGGGGGGCCATCTGGAGTTTATGCTTCAGAGTAGTTTCGTAAGTGTTGTAGTTTTTTTTATGATCTTCATGCCGGAAAACTCCAACGTTGTTCGAATTTTACCAAGTGCAGACTTTTTCTAGAACTTGGAAGGTGTTATGTGTCATAGTGTAGTTTTTATGAGGAGTTTAGAACTTGGAAGGTGTTCTCTGTCAGACTGTAGTTTAAGACATCGATATATGTTGCTTCTGTTTTTGATCATGTTTTAAGACATCCCCTGTGAAGCTAAAATTTATGGTTTCGCCCTTGGAAACAATACACGGTAGCAGCGGTGGTTCTCCGGGGCACCGTATATTTAAGTGACCATGTTACTTTTAGTGGTCTAAATTCAATTCTTTTTTGATCCTTTTGATCACTAGAAACCTAACATATTATACAAATTAAGACAACACACTCTAGATTTTTTTTGATACTCATAATTAATATTTCAACCAATTATTCTCCAATTTATTGATAATCATATAATTATAAACAAAACCAAATATGACTCAAATTATGAAAAAATTATTAATATTATAGAAAACCTAAATTTTTTAGTGGGGCACTATAAAAAATATATATTTATACTTTTTTTTAAAAAAAAAACATGGCTATTATGAAAGTCTACTGATAGAAGATATTATGAAAGAGGTCTGATCGTTTTCCATCATTCTAGTTGTTCACAGTTCTGCCAACACTTCCATTTTGAGATCTTGTAAGCTGTTTCTGAATAATTCACTTGATAAATTTGAATAAGTGATGCACTTCCACAATTGACGCGTGAAGTTCCATATTGAGATCTTGTAAGCTGTTTCTGAACATATTATCCACTTGATAATTCTGAATAAGCGGCTCACTTTCACAATTGACACACATAATCGCCACTTGTTTCTATGTCTTCAACATCTGCATCATCCATATAATCAAAGTCCATACTACCTCCAAGTGAAAATTTCCCACCTTTAGTTGCCTCAGAAGGCACAGTCCTTGCTTCCTGTAGTATCGCTAATACATCTTCAATGCTTTGGGATGGGATGTTTACATCATTGCATTGATAGCTTCCTCCTTCCATTAGCTCCATAGGCAAGTTCTTCAGGAACCAAGGATGTCTTTTAATTTCAGAAATCGTTATCCTCTGTAAATCATAGAAGAAAAGAAAATTATGAATTATGACAGAAAATTGTATGATATAATTCAGGGCAGAAATTATTACCTTTTCAGGGTTTGTGATGAAAATCTTAGACAATAGATGCTTACATTCCATGGAAATCTGAATGCGGTTTGTGTTGAAATTACACTAAAGATAATAATAAAAATAACTATGCAATGCACAAAAAGCAACACTTGTATTTACAAACTCCAATGTACTTAATTTCTACATTTGTGGCTAGAAAATAGCAAACTAACCTAGCTAATTTATCTCCACTATTCTTACTAATTCAAACTACCTCATACAAATATTCAACTAGCTACTTGACCAGATCACACCTATACATATAAAGTCTTACACGTTTAAATTATTCTTAACATTAAACATAAATATAAACCCAATCCCATCAGCTAATTACAAGGTCCATCAACCTAAACAAAACCAATTAGTTTAGATTAAAATCCCAACAATCTCCCCCTTAATCTAAACTTCTCTTCGTTGCCCATCCAGCATCTTGTTTATCAGCCCGTATGGCTCTCAACTTAGCCCGTATGGCTCTTTTGTTTGCTCGTATGGCTCTTTTGTTTGCCCGACAATTTCATTTTTCCCATCTGGCATGACCTTCAGTGCCCGTCTGGCAAGATTTTCGGTGCTCATATGGCAAGCTTCTTTATCCGCTTGTTTGGCTAAGCCCGTAGGGCTTTTCATCACAAGCCCATATGGCTTTCAATCTTTACACCCTCTTCAACCTTTGAAGATATACATCGATCCATCATCTAAAGATACGCACATTTGCTACACGTTCACTCCACAAATCACAGCAGTCTTACTGTAATATTGACCATCCATTACAACCCTTTGTCCTCCATCAACCACCTGTCCAGCATATCCGTATACACATCACCTTATACTCCTTTTGACACAACCTTTTTACTCCACCAACATATCCTCCTGGAGTGGCCTTATAAATCTTCATTGTCCAGCAATGAAGCATCACTCTAACGCTATACAGCAAAATAAAAACTCATCTTCTTTTCCCTTGTATCGCCATTTCCGGTGCTGAACCATACTGCTACTTTCTTCATTCTCTGTCACAGCACCTTGTCATGTCCTCTTGAAACGAAAGCTCTGATACCATGTTGAAATTACACTAAAGATAATAATAAGAACAACAATGCAATGCAGAAAAAGCAACACTTGTATTTACAAACTCGAATGTACTTAATGTCTACATTGTGTTCTCTCTGGTAAAATTATAAAACTGAACGTTTACATGCACTTATATAAGGCTAAAGCCCACCCAAGATGGTGGCTAGAAAATAGCAAACTAACCTAGCTAATTTATCTCCACTATTCTTACTAATTCAAACTACCTCCTACAAATACTCAACTAGCTACTTGACCAGATCACACCTATACATATAAAGTATTACAGGTTTAAATTATTCTTAACGTTAAACATAAATATAAACCCAATCCCATCAGCTAATTACAAGGTCCATCAACCTAAACAAAACCCATTAGTTTAGATTAAAATCCCAACAGTTTGGTATCAAGAATTGGGCTTTCAGTATTCTTTGTCAAAAGCCAATTGTACATACATTTACGAAGGCGTATAGCTCCCAATTTAAAATCAGGCAATTTAAAATTTAGCTTCTATTTCCCCTACATATGCAAACTACTCTCATGTGCACTAACCTCAATTGTCTTTTTAAAGTCATTTGGATCATTCGAATCCGAAAAGGGATAAGTCCCAACAAGCATCACATATAGAGTTACTCCGCAAGACCAAACATCTGAAATCTATTATCTCGATAATTAGATAGAACATATGGCTATTAGCAAAATTTAGTACATCACCTAGGAAATCAACAGAAATTAACTTATCACCTTTCCGTCGTACGCTTTTCTGCTCAGAACCTCTGGTGCAACATAAGTGTTGATTTGCAGATTTCTGATGATGACCTAATCCAAGATGTAAGTAGAGAATACAGATTATGGGACTTAGTTGTTGTAAGTGATAGGGTTTGGTGTAATTCTATTTGACTGGGTAAATAAGTTTATCTCCAAAACAAACTCTATCTTGATAAACCTATTTGAACTATTCTAATCTTATCCTTTCTAAGGTTTATCTTTTACAACCAACTAACGGGTTGTTTTAAAAAGACTTATTCAAATATTTGCAAACAAATAGATTATCCAATCTTATCTCTTCTTTGTTTTGAAAATTAAACCCATTAGATTTGTGTGTATAAATACACATCTTGTTTTTCAGATTCAACAAGAGTGCTTATTCCACGTTCTATCTTTATTCTTTGAAAAACTCTTCTTATTCCATTCTCTTGAATATTCTATTTAAGAAGAAGACACGTCTCATGTTTTCAGATTACACCTAATGATTCCATGTTCTATCTTTATAATCTGAAACACCATTCTTGTTTTATATCTCTTGAATATCTAGTCAAACAAGAAGCCTAGTTTGAGTTGTAATATTTCATTATTATCTATTGCGTGTATTCATATCAATTTTATGTCGGATTGTGGCAAGCTTGATTCCAAAGTATAGCAAGGTAGCTAGAAGGCTAAGGAATAACAGTTGGTGAGGTAGCATGGTAGCTTGGGAAAGGGTTTCTTTCAGGTGCTATATTTGTAATCAAGGAAAAGACTGTAAGTTCTTTTATTAAAGTTGATATAATACATTCTCTATGCTAGTTGGCATGGGGACTTGGATGTAGGCCATAGACTAGGTGTAGGGGCCGAACCAAGTGAAAACTTCTGGTGTTTTTACTTTTCAGTTTTCAGCATTCTGCATTTCTTATTTTAGCATTTTACTTTCTGCAGTTATTTGAGACTGTCTCATTCATTGTCTCATTTGTAAAGGGACTGTCCCATTTGCATAAGAGACAGTCCCATCACTACAAGAAATTTGCAATCAGACAACGCTTGACAAACAACCGTCGTCCTAAAAAATCAAACAACGGTGAATTGATTTTACAGAAAAAACAGTTGCGTGAGCTCCAGAACAAACAACGGATATTCATCTTTTTTAAACTGTTGTACAAGTTGTATCCTCTCATCGAGTCAGACAACAGTTTTTTAAATATAGTGTTGTTGTAGATCTTTAACACAACTATTACAAACCGTTGTTACTATGTTCACGTATAGGGATATAAGACAACGGTTTTGACATTACATTGTGTAATTGAGACAACGGTTTTTTAGAAAGGTTGTCCTCTAAACCATCAAACAACGGAATAAAACCGTTGTCTGAGGAATTTCAATGGGTACCACGTATTGAGGTGGCAGCACGTGATAGGTGGTAAATCATTCACAAGGATTGCTGACGTGGCGAAATGAGAGCCCTTCATTGATATGAGATTTGATATTGGCCGTTAGATCGAAAAATAGCCGAATTCTTATACAACGGTTTTATGTTAAATCAAAAGTGTTGTCTTAGTTGGTCTCATACAAGCTTTTAGATATTACGTTGTGTAATTCACACAACAGTTTTTACAAGGGTTGTCTTAGAAAACTTCATACAATGGAAGAAAACAGTTGTCTGAAATAGTTATTTTATAATTTCAATGGGCACCACCTGATGAGGTGGCACCCCATGATTGGTTGTAAACATTTTACTCGGATTGCTGAAGTGTCTGAATGATAGCCCTTGATTGAAATGAGATTAGATATTAGCCGTTAGATTGAAAAAAGCTGATATGCTCACACAACGGTTTTATAATAAAAAAAGCGTTGTCTTATTTTATCTTTACACAATGGTGTTTCAAGGAAACCATTGTAAAAGTATTACTCTATAAATGAGATTTCCGGTTTACAAGATTAATTTCTAAAATAAATTTTTTCGACGATCCAACAGTATAGATGTTAAGATATATCAATTTTAGTCATATGAAAAAATTATTAAAAATTTGAAATTCATCTTGCACGTCAAGATTAGAAAAATCCAGTAAAACTACCCCTTCGAACAACGAAACTCGTTCCCGATTTACTAGATTAATTTTTAAATTGATATTTTCGAAGATCCGACCGTACGGATGTTAAGATATATCAATTTTAGTCATATGAAAAAATTATTAAAAAATTTGAAATTCATCTTGCATGTGAGGATTAGAAAAATCCGGTAAAATTACCCCTCCCGACAACGAGACTCGTTCCCGATTTACAAGATTAATTTTTAAAATGATTTTTTCGACGATCCAACCGTACGGATGTTAAGATATATCAATTTTAGTCATATGAAAAAATTATTAAAAAATATGAACTTCATCTTGCATGTCAGGATTAGAAAAATCCGGTAAAAGTACCCCTCCCGACAACGAGACTCGTTCCCGATTTACAACATTAATTTTTAAAATGATTTTTTTGACGATCCAACCGTACGGATGTTAAGATATATCAATTTTAGTCATATGAAAAAATTATTAAAAAATATGAACTTCATCTTGCATGTCAGGATTAGAAAAATCCGGTAAAAGTACCCCTCCCGATAAAGAGACTCGTTCCCGATTTACAAGATTAATTTTTAAAATGATTTTTTCGACGATCCAACCGTACGGATGTTAAGATATATCAATTTTAGTCATATAAAAAAATTATTAAAAAATTGAACTTCATCTTGCATGTCAGGATTAGAAAAATCCGGTAAAAGTACCCCTCCCAACAACGAGACTCGTTCCCGATTTATAAGATTAATTTTTAAAATGATTTTTTCAACGATCCAACCGTATGGATGTTAAGATATATCAATTTTAGTCATATGAAAAAATTATAAAAAAATACGAACTTCATCTTGCATGTCAGGATTAGAAAAATCCGGTAAAAGTACCCCTCCCGATAAAGAGACTCGTTCCCGATTTACAAGATTAATTTTTAAAATGATTTTTTCGACGATCCAACCGTACGGATGTTAAGATATATCAATTTTAGTCATATAAAAAAATTATTAAAAAATTGAACTTCATCTTGCATGTCAGGATTAGAAAAATCCGGTAAAAGTACCCCTCCCGACAACGAGACTCGTTCCCGATTTACAAGATTAATTTTTAAAATGTTTTTTTCAACGATCCAACCGTACGGATGTTAAGATATATCAATTTTAGTCATATGAAAAAATTATAAAAAAATACGAACTTCATCTTGCATGTCAGGATTAGAAAAATCCGGTAAAAGTACCCCTCCCGATAAAGAGACTCGTTCCCGATTTACAACATTAATTTTTAAAATGATTTTTTCGACGATCCAACCGTACGGATGTTAAGATATATCAATTTTAGTCATATAAAAAATTATTAAAAAATTGAACTTCATCTTGCATGTCAGGATTAGAAAAATCCGGTAAAAGTACCCCTCCCGACAACGAGACTCGTTCCCGATTTACAAGATTAATTTTTAAAATGATTTTTTCGACGATCCAACCGTACGGATGTTAAGATATATCAATTTTAGTCTTATGAAAAAATTATTAAAAAATTTGAACTTCATCTTGCATGTCAGGATTAGAAAAATCCGGTAAAAGTACCCCTCCCGACAACGAGACTCGTTCCCGATTTACAACATTAATTTTTAAATTGATTTTTTCGACGATCCAACCGTACGGATGTTAAGATATATCAATTTTATTCATATGAAAAAATTATTAAAAAATATGAACTTCATCTTGCATGTCAGGATTAGAAAAATCCGGTAAAAGTACCCCTCCCGACAAAGAGACTCGTTCCCGATTTACAAGATTAATTTTTAAAATAATTTTTTCGACGATCCAACCGTACGGATGTTAAGATATATCAATTTTAGTCATATAAAAAAATTATTAAAAAATTTGAACTTCATCTTGCATGTCAGGATTAGAAAAATCCGGTAAAAGTACCCCTCCCGACAACGAGACTCGTTCCCGATTTACAAGATTAATTTTTAAAATAATTTTTTCGACGATCCAACCGTACGGATGTTAAGATATATCAATTTTAGTCAGATGAAAAAATTATTAAAAAATTTGAACTTCATCTTACATGTCAGGATTAGAAAAATCCGGTAAAAGTACCCCTCCCGACAACGAGACTCGTCCCCGATTTACAAGATTAATTTATAAAATGATTTTTTCGACGATCCAACCGTACGGATGTTAAGATATATCAATTTTAGTCATATGAAAAAATTATAAAAAAATACGAACTTCATCTTGCATGTCAGGATTAGAAAAATCCGGTAAAAGTACCCCTCCCGACAACGAGACTCGTTCCCGATTTACAAGATTAATTTTTAAAATGATTTTTTCGACGATCCAACCGTACGGATGTTAAGATATATCAATTTTATTCATATAAAAAAATTATTAAAAAATTTGAACTTCATCTTGCATGTCAGGATTAGATAAATCCGGTAAAAGTACCCCTCCTTACAACGAGACTCGTTCCCGATTTACAAGATTAATTTTTAAAATTATTTTTTCGACGATCAAACCGTACGGATGTTAAGATATATCAATTTTAGTCTTACGAAAAAATTATTAAAAAATATGAACTTCATCTTGCATGTCAGGATTAGAAAAATCCGGTAAAAGTACCCCTCCCGACAATGAGACTCGTTCCCGATTTACAACATTAATTTTTAAATTGATTTTTTCGACGATCCAACCGTACGGATGTTAAGATATATCAATTTTAGTCATATGAAAAAATTATTAAAAACTATGAACTTCATCTTGCATGTCAGGATTAGAAAAATCCGGTAAAAGTACCCCTCCCGACAACGAGACTCGTTCCCGATTTACAACATTAATTTTTAAATTGATTTTTTCGACGATCCAACCGTACGGATGTTAAGATATATCAATTTTAGTCATATGAAAAAATTATAAAAAAATACGAACTTCATCTTGCATGTCAGGATTAGAAAAATCCGGTAAAAGTACCCCTCCGGACAACGAGACTCGTTCCCGATTTACAAGATTAATTTTTAAAATGATTTTTTCGACGATCCAACCGTACGGATGTTAAGATATATCAATTTTATTCATATAAAAAAATTATTAAAAAATTTGAACTTCATCTTGCATGTCAGGATTAGATAAATCCGGTAAAAGTACCCCTCCTGACAACGAGACTCGTTCCCGATTTACAAGATTAATTTTTAAAATTATTTTTTCGACGATCAAACCGTACGGATGTTAAGATATATCAATTTTAGTCTTACGAAAAAATTATTAAAAAATATGAACTTCATCTTGCATGTCAGGATTAGAAAAATCCGGTAAAAGTACCCCTCCCGACAACGAGACTCGTTCCCGATTTACAACATTAATTTTTAAATTGATTTTTTCGACGATCCAACCGTACGGATGTTAAGATATATCAATTTTATTCATATGAAAAAATTATTAAAAAATATGAACTTCATCTTGCATGTCAGGATTAGAAAAATCCGGTAAAAGTACCCCTCCAAACAAAGAGACTCGTTCCCGATTTACAAGATTAATTTTTAAAATAATTTTTTCGACGATCCAACCGTACGGATGTTAAGATATATCAATTTTAGTCATATAAAAAAATTATTAAAAAATTTGAACTTCATCTTGCATGTCAGGATTAGAAAAATCCGGTAAAAGTACCCCTCCCGACAACGAGACTCGTTCCCGATTTACAAGATTAATTTTTAAAATAATTTTTTCGACGATCCAACCGTACGGATGTTAAGATATATCAATTTTAGTCAGATGAAAAAATTATTAAAAAATTTGAACTTCATCTTACATGTCAGGATTAGAAAAATCCGGTAAAAGTACCCCTCCCGACAACGAGACTCGTTCCCGATTTACAAGATTAATTTATAAAATGATTTTTTCGACGATCCAACCGTACGGATGTTAAGATATATCAATTTTAGTCATATGAAAAAATTATAAAAAAATACGAACATCATCTTGCATGTCAGGATTAGAAAAATCCAGTAAAAGTACCCCTCCCGACAACGAGACTCGTTCCCGATTTACAAGATTAATTTTTAAAATGATTTTTTCGACGATCCAACCGTACGGATGTTAAGATATATCAATTTTATTCATATAAAAAAATTATTAAAAAATTTAAACTTCATCTTGCATGTCAGGATTAGATAAATCCGGTAAAAGTACCCCTCCTGACAACGAGACTCGTTCCCGATTTACAAGATTAATTTTTAAAATTATTTTTTCGACGATCAAACCGTACGGATGTTAAGATATATCAATTTTAGTCTTACGAAAAAATTATTAAAAAATATGAACTTCATCTTGCATGTCAGGATTAGAAAAATCCGGTAAAAGTACCCCTCCCGACAATGAGACTCGTTCCCGATTTACAACATTAATTTTTAAATTGATTTTTTCGACGATCCAACCGTACGGATGTTAAGATATATCAATTTTAGTCATATGAAAAAATTATTAAAAACTATGAACTTCATCTTGCATGTCATGATTAGAAAAATCCGGTAAAAGTACCCCTCCCGACAACGAGACTCGTTCCCGATTTACAACATTAATTTTTAAATTGATTTTTTCGACGATCCAACCGTACGGATGTTAAGATATATCAATTTTAGTCATATGAAAAAATTATAAAAAAATACGAACTTCATCTTGCACGTCAGGATTAGAAAAATCCGGTAAAAGTACCCCTCCGGACAACGAGACTCGTTCCCGATTTACAAGATTAATTTTTAAAATGATTTTTTCGACGATCCAACCGTACGGATGTTAAGATATATCAATTTTATTCATATAAAAAAATTATTAAAAAATTTGAACTTCATCTTGCATGTCAGGATTAGATAAATCCGGTAAAAGTACCCCTCCTGACAACGAGACTCGTTCCCGATTTACACGATTAATTTTTAAAATTATTTTTTCGACGATCAAACCGTACGGATGTTAAGATATATCAATTTTAGTCTTACGAAAAAATTATTAAAAAATATGAACTTCATCTTGCATGTCAGGATTAGAAAAATCCGGTAAAAGTACCCCTCCCGACAATGAGACTCGTTCCCGATTTATATCTCTCTCCGTTTCTTCTCACTCCTCTCGTAGCTTAATCGTCAAGGCTGTAAGTTTTTCTTATTTTTATATATTTATTACATTTGTGATTGTTGTAGTTTATAGTTGACCATACAAGTGTTGGTGTTAATTAATTGGGCAGATTTATGTTTAATTTTTTTTCCGATTTGTGTGTTGTTTAGAGTGAGCTTCCTCTGGTTGGAAATGTAGCTCCGGATTTCGGAGATGAAGCTGTTTTCAATCAGGAATTCGTCAATGTAAGTAACTAAATATACGAGTTTTTGTACCATTTACAAATTTTCGGCTAGAGTTGATTACTCTCGATATTACTAGTTTTTATAAATTGAGCGTCTCTTTGTACTTGGAGTTGTTCTAATTGAGCACGATGCCTTTTTTTGGCTGATTAATACATTATTATTGTCTTATAACACTTTTGTTTTGATGTCTTATTTAATTGAGATATATGTTATGAGAGCATACAATGAGAGCATGCAGAATACGATGAGAGTTCAATCCACCAATTGTATCATCCTTTGTTGAAGTTCAAGTTGGAAATATGGGTGAAGATGCAAGGTTGATGATACGGAGAGGTGTTCACGGACCAGGAGAGCCCTCTGGCATAATTTTGAGTGCCACTTTGTCTGTTTGGATTCCTGTCCAACTGCAACAATTGTTTGATTTGTTGCAGAGGTACAGATGCTCAGCTTATGCCTTCTGTTGCTAAGATTTCTAATTTGAAGTCTTTGGGAGAAAAGAATAAATAGTATGAGCTTTGTGCTTTTATAATGGTATAGAACCAAGCGTCTACAATTCGTGAATGGGTAATTTACCATGCCTGGATTGGAGTTGAGAGATGGTTTATATATGATAATAATTGTGATGACGGAATTAAGGAGACCACCGAAAAGCTTAACCTTAAAGGATATTTGTGAAAGCTACTAGCTGTTTTCATTTGAGGTTAATGGATGTTTGTAGAGAAGGATTTTGTTTATGTGAAGTCAGGTCAGGTTTGACTAATTTTGGATTGAACTCTTGGTTGTTAGGTATGAGTGATTTTTGATTGAACTCTTGGTGGTGGCAGACATTATCACCCTTATTTATGTGTTTGTTTTGATGCACACAGACGGTACGGCTCTATATATTTAATCCCTTCTTCAGGTTTGTTTTGTACCATTTTGTTATCTTCTAATTTAATACTCACCTCACTGGCTTATATTGGTTTTTTTTGCAGAAGTACACACAACTCTATCAGCAGCATTATACTCGGATAAGAATGCTCCCCTTCTTGTCACAACCAATTTAATATTGCAACTCTTCCTTATCTTCATTATACAGAGAACTCTGTCATATTAGAGAAAAAGCATTAGCCTCCAAGTCAAATTAGCTCTCTGCAACAATATTTTACCACACTTTCTTAAAGGTTTCATGTTCTTTCTTGTTTTTTTTACTTCTATCTCCTAATTGTTTATCTTCTCTGCCCTCATTTTTTCATTCACCATGTTGCAATTATGTTAGTCACACATGTTTTCGTGCTTATTACATAAACTGACAACAAACAACTTAGGTAGTACAAATGCTCCAACCCAGTTGTAAATTATTGTAACTTATATGTTATTTTGAAAAAAGATGTTAGCTGGTAATATACATTTGGGGCTGAAAATAAATGCAGTATTAAAAAATATTATATCATTTCCATGGATGAAACAAATACATATGCTGCTGGTAGCTGTTTATTCCGAAATTGAAATATGAAATTTGTCTAACTTTACATTTCTTTCCTAAGTTTCACAATAGTCTAACTTTATTGTTTATGTAATATATCATTTTTCAATTTTAATTTTAGGTGATAAGGACATGGGGTGTTTAAAACAAAATGCATAAGATGTTCGTGAAGTAAGTTCATTTTCTGGCATTAAACAGGAATTTTTCAAATTTCTTTTTATTGTTTGTCCTATAGTTGGTACTAAATGCTCAGATTCGTGCGATAGCTAACTTCTTTTTGCTCATTTACAGGCTCGTGACTATTTATCTAAGTTGGGTGATCTGAGCCAGACTCAAATATTTGCAAGAATTGAGAACATAAAAGTGAGTTAAAAATATTGATGCCGGTTCTACACAATTATCTAGTATATTGATTATTGATTTTCTTCCTCCTGTAGTATTGCTAGATAGGGATCTCTACATTATTTTCTTTCTGATTTAGGGTTTGACTCATTTTGATGAAATCCTGCAAGAGGCATATAGTGTTATCCTTTCCGGTGGAAATCTCAGTATAGACCTTCCATCTGAGAAGGTCACTTCTCAGAGTAATAATTTATATGATACTAAAATTAAATTTAGATTAGCTTCATTCAGGGTGAAGACACATGTACCGATAATTGCCCACATCACACACACAGTATACAAGCCAATGGAGGTAATCATTTATCAAAACTTCTTATTGTTGGACTTATAGAAGCTGAGGGTGATAGATGGGTTAAACAGAGGAAAATCCTCAGTCTTGCCTTTCATATGGAGAAGTTAAAGGTCATTCCTCATACTAATTGTCATGTTCATCTTCATATTACATAGATGTACTTAGTTTTAGCCTTGTTGGTATAAGATCATAAAGATTATTTAGTATTGTAAGTCTGTAAAAACTATGCATGTACCGAAACTGTCGGGTATTAATTTTTTATGTTTGGAAACAGAATCTGTTGCCAGCCTTTTACATGGAGTTCTTTTGAGATCATGCACATATGAGAAGATATGGTTTCTGTACAGGAGCAATGTGAGCTGGATGTATGGCCTAATTTACAAACTTTAACAAGTGATTGCAAGCTACACCATCAGTGTGCATACCTGGCATGAGGTCATTTACTCATGTTATCCTGCCTTGATCAAAATTGATGAAGAATTCTCTTAATCTTTGGAGAAAGCAAGGGAAGATTTTTTATACTAAATAGTTTTGTATCCCGATTAATATTGGTATAATTTTTTAGTTATAGTTGTAACTTTTGTTGATGACTTTTGTATATTTAATATTAGTTTCAATTGTAAAATAACTATTGTATTACGACAAATACAATTTTATTTATAAATTATTGGTTTCTTTTATTTTATATAATGTGCTTAATCTTGTAAACAATTAGGTAAAAGTCACTCAAAAATGATTAAAACCGTTGTATGTCTCATTGCACAAAAAGATTTTTGCAAATAAACAGTTGTATGTGATAATATGGGATAATTGTTTTTGAGTAAACATATGGTTGAATAATTAAGTGGACAATACTTTAAGAAGGAAACCATTGTTTGAGGAAGACTATAACAAATCTTTGATAAATATAGAAACTGTTATCTGACAAACTTGCTAGTAAATGGTTGTCTGTAACAAAGTAGAATAAAGGTTTTATTTATAAAATTGTTGTTGTTAAGTTTTCAAACAACTGTTTATATTATATTAACCGTTGTCCCTTCTATTTTTTAAGTAGTGCAAACTATTGTTGAACAATTATCTAGACAATATTTCAATAGAGAAACCGTTGTTTGAAGAGGACTGTAACAAAGGTTTAAAAAATTAAAAACTGTTGTTTGACAAGCCTGCTAGAAAACCATTGTGTATATTATACTAGAATAAAGGTTTTATTCATAAAACTGTTGTTGTTAAGTTTTTAGACAATGGTCATGTTAAACCACCCGTTGTCTCTTTTGTATTATAACATGTGTTATAAAACTGTTATGAAGTCTTCTTCTAACAAGTGTATAAACAACCGTTGTCTGGTATTCGATAACACGAGTGTTGGATAGACAACGGAAACTCTACGTGTCACACAACGGCAAAAAAACAGTTGTATGATTGCAAATATGTTGTAGTGCATTTACTGGCAATTAATTAGAATATTATATTATCTATTGAGCCAACGAATTCCAATAAGCTGGTGTTCCCACGGTAGATTTTGGTTGAGAATGAAAACCTGATGACTGGCATTACACAAATCCACCCAAAGAAACGAGAGGAGGGAAGTGGATTTAGCAGACAGAACATTTTTGTAATGGTATATATCCCAAAATCACATATTTTGACAGTGTATTTTCGAGCTTCAGATCTCTATGGCAGATATGTTGTACAATATCATAGATCGCTAAAAACTAAAACTGTGAAATTCAGAGTTGATACCAAAACAAAGCACAGACACATACCATTGAATGACAATAGCTAACTCCTGATATTAGTGGTTGGAAGAAAAACCTTGCCTGGTGTAAATATAACAGGAAGTGCAAAATGAGTACATAAAATTTACTTATTAACAATTATAATGATGCCATTGGGAAACGTCAAGATCTTATCTGCCTCGACAAAGAGTTTTTATTCAAAGCCCTCTATTGTCTTAAGCAAGCTCCAAGGACATAGTATGACACTCACCACGAGTTTTTACTTGAAAATGGTTTTACTAGAGGTGTTATAGATAAAACTCTATTTCATAAAATGCAAAAATCTGATATGATATTAGTTCAAGTATATGTTGATGACATTATATTTTGTTCTACTAATGATGATCTTTGTAAGAGATTTTTTAAACTAATGCAGAGTAAGTATGAAATGAGCATGATGGGAGAGTTGAACTACTTTCTTGGATTACAAATGAGTCAATGGAAAGATGGTGTATTCATCTGTCAATCCAAGTACATAAAAGAGCTTCTCAAGAAGTACAATATGGAAGATTCAACTCCTGGCAAAGATTCCAATGCCAACAGCCTCTAAGCTTGATCAGGACAAAACTGGTAAGAAAGTTGACATCACAAGCTACAGAGGTATGAGAGGCTCATTACTTTATCTTACAACAAGTAAACCAGAGATTATGTTTGCAACATGGTTATGTGCTAAATTTCAAGCTGACCCTAAGGAATCTCATCTTATAGCTGTTAAGAGGATATTTAGATAACTTAAGAGGACTCCAAATCTTGGAATTTGGTACCCTAAAGGTATAGGTTTTAACCTAGTTGGCTATACAGATTCACATTTTGCAGGTTGTAAGATTGACGAGAAAAGTAATTCAGGAAGCTGTTAGTTTCTTGGAAGAAGGTTTGTATCATGGCATAGCAAGAAGCAGTACTCAGTATTCACATCAACTGCTGAAGTTGAATACATAGCTGCTGGAAGCTATTGTGCTCAAATCTTGTGGATGAGGAACCAACTCCGGGATTTTGGTATGTTGATGTCAAGGATTCCAATATTTTGTGACAATACAACTGTCATAGCAATCTCAAACAACCCAGTTCAGCACTCAAGAACAAAGCATATTGATATCAAGTATCACTTTATCAGATAGCATGTCACCAATGGCACTGTGAAATTACATTTTGTACCCACAGAGGATCAAATTGCAGACATCTTCACAAAACCACGTGATGAAAACATTTTCTCTAAGTTGGTTAGTGAACTTCGGATGTTAAATCTTTCTAATTAATAAATTAGAAGTCAATAACTATAATTTACATTAAATAAATTCACTTGTTATCCAATGTCAATATGATAAGGACATGTGAATTTATGTGTCATTATTTATTTCTTGTAGTGCAAATATTTGTGCGCTTGTACCTAATTGATAAATATTTTAGCACACTTATATTGATAAATTATTTGAAAATAAATTAATCATAATTGGTTAAGTTATGACTAAAGTTTAGTAGCATAATTTTGATTTAATTATTTGAGACTTTATCAATTCAATGATAAAAGTTTCAGTTTTAATAATCAAAGTTGTTATTTGTTAATTTTAGTGGACTTTAAATTATTTAATATTTAAAGAGGTTCATTAAAGTTAATTAGTAATTAGCAGCATAATTTATTTCATAAAAATATAATATTATCAAGTTTAATGATAATAGTTGTATTATTATGAATAAAATTGTGAAGTACAGAAATTTTTCTAAGTACAGAGTTATTTGCGACCACAGTGCACTACATGTCACAAGTAAGTACTTAAACTATTTTTGTTCTTGTTACCGGGGATACTAGTCGCAAGTAACTACTTAGATTTGAGTTAGTTGCGACAAGGTTGTTCCGTGTAGTAGCTAAGTAAGACTAAAAAAAATTGTATCAGAGTTACTTGCGACTTTAACAACATTGTGGTCGCAAGTAACTACATTGTTTTTCCAAGTTATTGCTTAGGTTACTTGCGACCCCTGTGAACTATAGGTCGCAAGTAACTGTCTTATTTTTTTTTTCTGTGTTACCGCTATGTATTTATGTGATCTCTCAGTTCATATCTTTTTTATATATACATATATACACACAGTCACAAGTAAGGACGATAAAAGAGAGAATAATTTTCAATAAATTGGAATAGTACCCAAATTCTGCTAAAATCTGTAAAAATTGCAGATTTCTGAAGCCCATGACCTACTCTGTCATTTGACTGTAAAATCACACATTTTCACTGGTTAATTTGATAGATCTTAAACTGTGATTTCTAATGAATAAGGGTCTGTTTGGTTTGTACTTAATTGATTATTCTTCTTATTTGCTCTCTAGTGTTCTATTATTGCATATTTGCTCCGCATAAATTTGTGTGTTTTACATATTAGTCTCGTGTTATTATTTCTGTTATTCTCATTTTTAATTAAAATGGCGGATAATATTACGATACCTAAAATAAATTATGTCTTGGTTTTAAATCGCAATCCAGCTCACATAGGATATTTTGAAAATTAGATTCGCTTTTTAGACGAGCACTCAATTGTTTATTATACTTTAACTACTAATGTCTAATTAAATATTGAGCTCCTCAGAAACATTCACAACTCAGCTATAGACACATCAGATGACGATCAACTAAGCTTCATTTTCCCCATTAATGATGAGATAATTGAAATCATTGAGGACGATTTCAATTAACATCTTCATTTTCCTCAGGATGATTTCAATGATTTACCAAGGGACTGGGAAGTATTTAGCTTCTTTAAGGCCATAAGAAGCACCATGCCTAATGACAAGTATCCGAAGCACTTCAACAAAAATCATCTGCCCAAACCTTGGAACTTATTTTTCAACATTCTGTTCTTCTGTCTGTCTCCCAAGACTGGTGGATTTCATGGACTAAAACATTTTATGAGGCTAGTTGGAGTGGCTATTGCTCATAATCTTCGAATCAACTTTGGACGTCTGATAATGCAAAAGATATTGGAGAACCAAGATCAAAAATAAGATTACATCTTATATGTCAGGTTTCTCCAGATTGTTCTCAATGGTAAGCTCACAGAAGCTCAGAAGGCCGTGGTTCATACAGACAATATGGAAAATTCACAAGTCGTGTCCTCTTCCTTTTTCCAATAACAACCTCATTCATGTGACGGACTTCATGCAAAAATACTTTGACTCCATTGCTCAAGAACCTGTCTCTGAGACTAAAGATGATCATGAACCTGATGTTGAAAATGAGGATAATCAGGAGGCAGAAGCTGAATATGAAGCAGATCCTCAGCCTAATCCTAACACTCAACCAATGGATATTGACCAAGAACCTGTAATTGCTGAACAGTCAGAAGAGGTTTCTCAACCTGAAGCTGCTGAACATCAAGAAGAAGCTGAGCCAAATTAACCAGAGAAAAATATTTAAAGGCTAGAATTCACAGGTATGAATGAATCTTCTATGAGTACTACTTTTGATGATTTGATTGACACAGATTCACGTAATCTTGGTGACTTTCACACACAACTTGCCCGAGAGCAATTACAATCAGGAGGCAGTGAGTTTGTATTCCCACAAATTCATAACCACCCTCTAGAGGCCATAAATACATCTCAAACTCTCTTAGCCCAATCCCTGGCGTATAAGGATTCTTTGTGTATATAGGGAGACACTGCACACGATACAAAAAATAAGGAAGGTACTTTGGGTGAACCCACAACTCTATCTTCAACGAAGTAAAACAGTATCCCCATTAAGACGACTATAACCTCCCATGTATCTTCCCAAAAGGATATAATGGCTGAAAAGGCACATAAACAGTTACCGGGTCCATCTTCTCAACAAGGTGGGTCTATTAAAATTCGCCCGTTAGCCACGACATCCTGTAATGAGTCAAACACACTCTCAAATCTTCAAGCTTTTAAAGTTTTACATGAGTCAATTAGAGGAGCATTATTTGGTGAGGATGTATTGACGGAAAAAGGGAATTCAACCATATTATGGTTAGAATATCATGTTCGAGGTCCTTCAATGAATCAACTGCCTTCATAGGTGTTAGGAGAGAGTGATGTAATCGCTGCCACATCCAGCACAACACTTACCTCCCCAGGACTAAAAACCCGGGATACATCTATGGATAGGGGATCCAACATTGGTGCGGATCGGAAACCCATTGGCGATGAACCAGATTCTACTGGTGAGCATACGGGGAAAGTGTCTTCACCGACGCTGGAGGAAGCTGAGGAACATATGCCAAATATGACAGCCTCAGTGATCCTCCCAGAAATTCAAACTCTTGACCAGTCGTCTCATGATGACATACAACTTGTCTTGAACAAGGATCGGGAATCGCGAACTCCCATTGCACCACTGTTGACCTCCTTAAGGATGGCTCCAGTGCTTTCTGCAGGTACATCTTCTGGATCTCGGAGCTATGAGCGGGGTGTATCCGTGAGGGTGAGTGAAACACAAACCCCTAAACCGAGTGATAGAATGTTGAGTGATACACTGCGAGAATCCCGTGAGACACCTACCTCCCAAACTACACCTATAGATATGTCACAATATGTAACCAAATATTACCTTGAAAAGCAGTTAGCATTTAAAGATACCTATCTCAAAGAACAAC
This sequence comes from Apium graveolens, assembly GCF_009905375.1. Taxonomy (NCBI): domain Eukaryota; kingdom Viridiplantae; phylum Streptophyta; class Magnoliopsida; order Apiales; family Apiaceae; genus Apium; species Apium graveolens. Next base: position 242,153,534 of record NC_133656.1, read on the forward strand.
TGGTTCTCAAGGATCAATATCTCAAAGATGAACTGTCTATCAAGGATCACTAGATTGCACATCTTTCCGAACAACTTGACCTTCGACAAGCATCATTTGCTAGTTTACGGGAATTCGTGGAGCAATCTCTCTCTCACTCAAGAAAGGGAAAAGCAATTGCCAATATTGAGCCAAAGATCTTAGTTAGCAAGCAAGCGCCAATCCCTGCCTCCTCTGGAATAGATTTTTCCAGTACTGGGCCAAACAGCTCAGTCAGTAAGCAAGTGTCTGTTTCAAAATCACCTACTCAAGAGATCCCCGTCTTGATCTTGCCTGCTCAATTAACCCCAGCTCTGAAGGATAACACAACTGAGGGGGAGAAATGGGTGGAGCAAGAAAAAGTAGTTGATGCTGTGAACTTAATTCAAGATGCTTTTGAAGCAGCTGATTCTGGATATGATGAGTTTAGTGATGAGCTTCAAGAAGAAAAGGAAGAAGAAGAGGAGAGGATTGATGGAAAGGTGTTACTAATGTTAAGACATACTGCTGAGAAGAGTTCTACAACTCAGGGGGAGCAATCAACATCAAAACAAGATCATTTGAGCAAAGCCATTACAACTCAGAGGAATCTTCTGTCGGAGATATATGCTCCAAAGCCCCTATTCTCAGAGTATGAACTGGAGAAAGGAGAGATAGACGAGAGTGATGTTCCCAAGGGGTATGAACCAAGATTTGAACAAGTGGTCACGGAGGAGTGAAAGATTATCTCTGAGGACTAGGAATATGAAGATGAAGATGCCTTCTGGGATGACTGTTTGTTCTATAGATTACAGGAGAAATCCAACCGATCTTATGAAGAAATTCAAGGAGAGATTGAAAGATCAAGAGCTAGAGTGCAAAGAGCCATACAGAGAAGGGCAGCAATAGAAGCAAAAGAATCATATCTTCGGGCAAACAGGAGAGGAAAGGAATGGGATGAGATAAAAGGAAAATGGACAAATCTGAAAACTATCATAAGTTAGACCCTGACCACCGGAATCCTCTAAACACTATAGAGAAGTACATAGAGGATTATCCCAATATTCATGAGTTCTATGATCTGTTCAATAGGATAATCACTGGTACCACTGTGAATATTCTAAAGAATGGATGGAAAATCACTGTCGATCACAGAGATGGACTTCAAATAAAGATCTCTACTAGTGTATTGAAGAAGCTAAATATTGTGGAACTGTTTATCTTAGCATCAAAATTCCCTTGGTTGAAAATGAATGAGAATGAATACTTCAGAGACAAGCTTTAGAAGATGATGATGGATGTGTCTCCTCAAGCATTCTCTTATCCATTCGTGATCAAAGTATTTACAGATGGCAGAATGCAGAATATCACCATGTATGATCAACCTATAAGATCCATTCATTATCTACAACTCACTTTCCTGGAAAGTCAACTCAGGAGCAAAAGAGCAAAATTGGAGGCACCATGAGTCAAAAAATCAGAAGCAGGCTTTAGAGCTGCTGAAGTTTTATATGTTTACAAGCTCAATGATAAAATGATCAGGGAGACAGAGAAGGACATGAAGAAAATTAAAAGAGATTATCATGAGTTGGTGTTCATAAATGGAGAGCCAGAAATTAATCTTCTGAAAGATAGTGAACCTATCATCAGCACTGACAGTGAAGGGGATCTAGTCTTTGAGATCAACAAAGCAAAGATTAAGATCAATAATTTTAGAACAAGCGGATCAGAATCAATACATCAAGCCTTGATGGATGTCAAACTATCCACATGTAAAAAGGACAAGATTGTTTTGATTCCAATCATAAGAATACTTGATGAGTTAGTGGAAGAAGAATCGATTAACGATACCAAAAGAGTATGAGGACATCCTAAAAGGATAATGTTAGGAATATATGTATTAGTTTGATGATAAGTTAAACAAAACACTTAAGTAGAAATCTAGTGTTTGTAGCCTCAACGGATAAGACCATCTTGGCTATCCGTTGATGGAGTAGCTTTACTTAGAAATAAGTTCAGTATTGTAGCACATCTCAGTCTCTGCATTTAAGTTATAATTCTTAGAAGTTGTGGGAAATTATAAGTCATGTTGACTACTAGTGGATATGCAAATAGGAGGGCTAATTGTAAATATTTCATGCCTTGTAATTTTGTATAAATGAATTAGTATCAACTGATAGATTAAAGGCCTTCAACGGATGAGAAACAAAGCTTCAACGGATGTCTCTAAAGCTTCAACGGATAACATCCATCAACGGATGAGTGCATCAACGAATAAAGCTTCAACTGTTAGAGCATCAACGGATGTCACTAAAGCATCAACGGATAAAGCCATCAACGGATGAAAGCTTCAACGGATGCTTAGTTCCATAGCAGTTGATAGTGACAATTCATAAGCTGACAGAGACACATGGGTTGACAGAGACAATTGGAATGTGGTAGCCACTTGGAGGAATCAAGAAAAAGCAGCATTTCCATTCTAGTGCAAACAAGGAAGTATTCAAAGATTCATAGATTATCTTAGATTGCATTGGATAGAGAAATGAAGAAGAAACATGTGAAGAACTATTTTATAATTGTATTTTATCTTTGTCTTCACTTGTAAACTTGGTGATATATAAACCAAATAGCAGCGAGTAATTAGATGTGAATTTTCCAGAGCTGTTTAGAAAAACATAGAGAGAAAATCATCTAGTTTGTAGGAAGCAGCTGTGATCAATTCTTTGTATCACAGATTTTCTGAAATACACATCTCTGGTGGAACAACAAATCCACCAGAAAAGTTTTTAAAGCCTTTGTGTTCTTTACATTTGTGTCTTGAATATACATCTGTCTGCACCTGCTCAAAGCAATTCACACACAATTGTTCATCATACACTTAGCTTTTGCAACTGCTTAAAACTTGAAAAAGTTTTGAGATTTACATTCAACCCCCCTTCTGTAAATCTCATTGTTAGTTCCTTGGGAATAACAATTGGTATCAGAGCTAGCTCTTGACATACAAAGAGTTTAAAGATCGATTTTACTAACATCATGAGTAAGAAGGATATTGGAGTGAAGATTCCAATATTGGAAAGAGATAATTATCATCACTGGAAAGTGAAGATGCATCTACATCTTCTCTCTCAAGATGAAAGCTACATCAACTACATTGAGAATGGTCCTCACATCCCTCACAAAGTGGCCACAGCTGCCACTGCCACAGTTGCTATTACACAATCTATTCCCAAGCCAAAAGCAGAATGGACTGATGAAGATATTGAAGAGGTTCACAAGGACAAGAAGCCCATGAACATTCTGATTAATGGCCTAGACAAAGATATGTTTGATAATGTCATTAACAGCCAAACTGCTAAGGAAATTTGAGATACTGTGCAACTTATCTGTGAAGGTACTGAACAAGTTAGAGAAAATAAAATGCAGCTTCTCATTCAATAATATGAATATTTTCATTCTGAAGAAGGAGAATCATTGAATGATACCTTCAATAGATTTCAGAAACTGTTGAATGGATTGAACCTGTATGGCGGAGTGTACCAAGTCAAGGATTTCAACTTAAAATTTCTGAGGTCTCTACCAAAGGAATGGAAGCCTATCACTGTTTCACTTAGGAATTCTCAAGATTATAAGGACTTCACACTTGAAAGATTATATGGAATTTTGAAGACCTATGAACTTGAGATGGAGCAAGATGAGTTGTTGGAGAAGGAAAAGAGAAAAGGTGGATCAGTTGCACTTGTAGCTGAAAATGAGAGAACTGAAGCCAGGAATGAAGAAAAGACAATGCGAAGTCTCAAAATTGGCACAAGTAAATCAGAATTAAGCAAGGGAAAGGAGCAAGAAGCTGAGGTTGAAGACAATTCCAGTCAAGATGACTTTGATGATGTCGATGAACATCTGGCTTTTCTGTCCAGAAGGTTTGCAAATATGAAATTCAAGAAAAACAATAGAACCATTAAGCCAAACAAGAACATGGTGGACAAATCTAAGTTCAAGTGTTATAACTGTGGCATAAGTGGACACTTTGCAAGTGATTGCAGAAAGCTAACTTCTGAAAAGAAGAAATTTGAGCAAGTGGATTACAAAAAGAAATATTTCGAATTGCTCAAACAAAAGGAAAGGGCCTTTCTGACTCAGGAAAATGACTGGGCAGCTGATGGAGCCAATGAAGATGATGATATGGAGTATGCTAACTTAGCCCTGATGGCTAATTTTGATGAAAATGAAACTAGTTCATCAAGCAACCAGGTAATTAGTACTGACCTCTCTCAGCTTTCTAAAAATGAATGCAATGAAGCTATAAATGATATGTCCAATGAATTATATCATTTACGTGTTTCCCTTAAATCAACAAAGTAAAGGATCATCTCTCCCACACTCAACAAAATCAATAGATCTTAGAAAGAAAGCTACCAAGAGAAAGCCTGATCAGACTCAATCCATTCAAGAAGGAGAAGGTAGTCAAGGCAAGAAGCTCAAGAAAACAAAAACAAAGAAGACATAGATTATCCGTTCAGGCTAGATGAACACTTCTTTGTAATTTATAATTTAAGAAATCTGGAATTGAATATGTAATCCAGAATGTATTTAATATCTTAATCTATTTTGAGGTTGTACTTTTTCATATTATCATTTGAGTTATCCTTAGGGATTTGCTTGTTAAACTCTAACAATAAAATAGGGGGAGATTGTAAAGCATAATGTAACATAATATGTAATCGAGGAATTATAACTCAACATGAAACCTAAATAGATAAACAATATTAAATTATGAAACACATGAACCCTGATGATGAAGACTGGATATATACAAAGAATCAAAAGATGGAATTGATGTTTTAAGTTCATAATCAAGTCATGAGAAGAAGTTCATTAACATGTTCAAGACTCCATGAAGAATAAGATGTCAAAGGACTTCCAGTGTTAGTGAAATGATTTGATTTGAAGTATTGAAGATCTAAAACACTGAATAATCAACCAAGGTGTATCAGCTCAGCATTACAAAAGAATTTGAATTAAATTAATTCATGTTAGTTGTTTGTGAACCAGACCAGTGCACCAAGCATCAGCAAATTAGAAAGGGTTTAATTCTGTTATACAAAAAGATCAATGTTGATACAATTAATAGAGTCAAAAAATTTTTTAAGTCAAAGATCCACTGCCAAAACAAATAGATCGCAAGTAAGTTGCAAGAAACAAAAATTGGCTAAGGCAAAATAGCTTACTATCCTGGTCGTAAGTATCTCATTCAGGGAGCTGCAGTTCGCAAGTAACTTTGTGACTTGGGAAATATGCATCCTCCTAGAAGCACAAGGTCGCAAGTAACCTGTACAGGGGAATACAGGTCGCAAGTATGTATTAGAAATATAATTAAGGAAAAATCTTACACAGGTCTCCTTAGGTCGCAAGTAACTTTGCCCCAGGGAACTAGGTCGCAAGTAAATGCTAAAGGAGAAATTTGCTAAGGAAAACCCACTTGTGATGTTCTGGTCACAAGTAAATGACTAGAAAAGGCTACTAGTGGTCGTAACTAAAGTAGCAACCAAAGAACTCTCTCTTGTCGCAAGTAACTACTTGGTTGTGTTATTGTGAATTATAAATGCAGCAATTCAATGATTTGAATGGACATAGATGTGCCACCTTCCCAAAGGAATTGAAGTCTATAAAGCAGAAAATGAATACAATTTCATTTGGTAATCTACCTCAGCCAACATAAAGTGTTTTTACGGGAGCTCCATTCAAGACTTCATTTATTAATCTTGTAAACACAAAGTTGTGCTGTTGAATTTATCGTAGCTAATCAATTCATTGATTAGATTGTAGCAACCTCAAGGTTTATATTAATAAAATATTATATTCCTCGAATTACTTTGTGTCTATTTTGATTTCGTACTTATAACGAAGAACTTGAAACTGAATCGAAAAAGATTGTAGGTATCGTATTCAACCCCCCTATACAATACTTTGGAACTAACAATAACATTTGTAAACTTGTTTCTAGATCTCTACTTTATGGAAACAATATTATTTTTTGACTTCTGTAACTATTAATTTGCACTTTTATCAAATTTTGGAAGCGGCTTATGTTGATGAATGGTTATACAACTGTGGTATTTATGAATTAACGTCATAAGTGGAAGCTTAATTTCCATCTCAATATGTGACTTTGGATTGTGTTACATATTCAGCTCCTGGCTACTGCTGTTTTATTGATCTACGACTGTATACCTCTACAATCATCTAGTACTTGATTATTGTAATTCAGGCTGAGCATAACATTTTCATGCTCTCATTTTACATAATAAGTGTAACTTGTGTATTCGGCGGTTCCTTATTTAGCGCTATGCATAACTCATTGGTAACCTCTATTTTGATCAAGAAAACCGATAAAATGAATATGCTAATGAAGGCTACAGATTCAGAGATTTAGATTAGAGGAAGAAACATATAATATCCTAACCGCTCATGTTATTTTGGTGATTGATTTTCTAATATGCTAGTTTTAACCTGTGTCAGATGGAGTAAAAGACCAGGGAAGGTTTGGACCCTCCCTGAAATTGGTCCAAATTTTTTTTTTAAGAAAGCCCAATGTAAAAGTTCCCCAAAAAATACACATTCACAAAACTCACGCATCAACACATACACATCAATGAGAAATTCAGAAAACAGAGAAATGTGATAAGAGAAGAGAGATGTGACCGAGAGAGATGTGATAATAGTGAATAAAAACGGATAAGTGATAATAGTTTGTAACATGATAGGGGACGAATGGTTAAATGTTTAAATAATTTATTGATAATATATATTGAGCGTTATATTTTCCAAAGCGTGAAAACTGAAGATGTACTTCAAACGTCTGGAGCATGGACGGGAGTGCCGAAAACATATAATTGTAATAAAATATGTTTTTCATGATATTGTTTTGCACTTTTCTACTTTTAGTTGAGAATTTTTTTAGCTTATTTTCGTCTTCTCTTTGATTTCAACAACTCTCATTCTTCACATTTCTTTCGAGCCGCTTATCACTGCTTTAGGTAGCACTTTGGCCTTCACTATGGCCTTCAAAAAAAAATTACAATTTTGCTTTTGTAAAAATGTAAATTTTAATTATTTTTTGCAAAACGGCTTTTTTGGGAAAAAAAGGTATGCAATTTTACAACTGAAATTAATCAAATTAACTTTATTGAAAATTTTGGAATAATAATCAATGGTTGAAAATTGCATTTAAGGTTACACCCAACTTACAAAATCCTATATCAGTGATAGTATTTGGTTGGGATTTGCCTTTAATATTGGATTTGTTAAATCAAATGTACCCTTGTTAAATGTAATCAAAAACAGTTTTAATTATTTAGCTCAAACAAAAGTCTTATTTTCTCGAGTTACAAACCATATTTTATTGCGTATATTTACAGAAAACAGCAAAATCATAAAAAAACTTTAAAAAGTTAACACTTTTGATCATTTTTCTTTATTTAATTAATTCATAAACAAATAAACTTCATAGAAATTTTAGAAAATTCAAACAACACATCTCACAAGAAAACAAACGCCCATATTTCGTCAAAAACATTTTCCTATACTTTTTCATAAAATATAATAAGAAAATATTTAATCTACATAATATGTTACACTAACATAACAGATATTGACACACATTGTCAAACACAATAAATCACAAAATTCCAAAAAAATTCTTCTCTAGGTAGTACTAGGGGTGAGCAAAACCGAACCGAAACCGAGAAACTGAACTGAATCGTATAATTTCGATTCTGTTTGATTTGAGTTTTTCAATAATTTCGGTTAATTCGTTTTTTCGGTTTGAACCGAAATAATATTGGTTCAGTTCGATTAATCTAAAAATAAATTCGGTTTAACTGAAACAACTGAAATCTAAATATATATATTTTTGAATTATATTATATATATAATGTCATATAGTAAATATAAACAAAAAATAGATTGTATGTATCTTCAATTGGTTTGAATGTATGTATCTTCAATTTTTTACATATATAATACAATATGTATTCTTTTAACATTTCGAATTATTTTTTGTTTTCATTTTAAATTATTTTGACAAAATTTTCAAATATTTCGGTTTTCAGAAACCAAACTGAATTAACCGAAATAATTTAGTTCGGTTTGTGCATAAGTTTGGTTCGGTTCGGTTCGATTACGAAAAAATTATCACTTCGGTTTTCGGTTAATTCGGTTCAGTTCGGTTTTTTGACCGAACCGACCTAACGATGAGCTTTAGGTAGCACTATGGCCTTTAAATATAAGTGTTTAATTTTTTTTGTAAGAAACGTAAATTTTTTTTAAAAAAATTGCAAAACGATTTTTTTTTAGAAAAAGACGAGCTATATAATTTTACAACTGAAATTAACCAAAATTAATTTCAAAAACAAATTGAAAATAATAATAATAATAATGAGACTACTCTAATAGAAACCAATTTTAGAATATAAAATAGAAACTGAATAATATTTTTTAAAAATTACTTTGAAATATATCAAATATGGTATGCAAATCGATCGTTGAGAGATGGAGAAAAGTACAGTGAATTCGGATTTAAAAAACATACCCTTTGAAGGGAATATTTAATTTTAAAATGGAGGGGAAAAGCTGAGATTGTCTGGGTGCAAATTAGTTGGGTGTGATGTTTTAAAGAGAACCGGACATTAAATTAGATTGATCTAATGATTTAGATTAATTTCTAGTTTGTATTCTAATTTAATTTTTATTTGATCATTTGCCTAATAATCCTATTTAGTTGAAAATTGCATTAAGGTTGCACCCAATTTACAAAATCTTGTAATTGTAATTGTATTTGGTTGGAAGTTGCATTTTGGATTTATTAAATTAAATGTAATCCTCTTAGAGATTGTTTAGTTCGGCTCATTCTGATATTTCGAACCCATATCCGGTATTTAGTTGACTATTTTAAAATTAGATACCATTTCTTATACTCATCTAGAATCAAATTTGATACATGTGGATTTAAGAGAGTGGTATGCTTATTTTTATTTTATACAAATTATTAATAATTTTTTTGATTTAAATATTATAACTGAACATTGAAATTTTAATTTTTTAATTTTTTAATTTTTTAATCACTTATATATATATTTATTTTTGTTTGTATGTTATATTTATTTTTGTCATTCTTTTTTATTCAAGCCTTTGTTGCATGTAATTATTTATGTGATTAGTTGATTTTTAAGCCATTTTTGGTTAAATGATGTAAATTTGGGTTTGAATTTGTGATATAATTGGTTTATGATTACAGATATGGAGCTAACGGAAGATTGGGGAAACAAGTCATGGACGGTGGATTGTGGTTGTGGAGTGAATTTCGATGATGGAGAGGAAATGGTGAATTGTGATGAGTGTGGAGTGTGGGTGCACACGAGGTGTTCGAGGTACGTAAAGAGCGAGAAAGTGTTTACGTGTGAGAAATGTAGGAGGAAGAGTAAGAGGGGTGAGAATATTGAGGATGAGGTTGCTGATAGTTTGCTTGGAATGGCGAATAAGAGTGGGGAGAATGTGGGGGCTAGCAGGACGGCTTGGACAGGGAGGGTTCGGAGGGAGGAGAGGGCGCATGTGCAAGGAGTGGTTGGTGGGGAAAGCGCGGGAACGGGGATTTTTGGGTCGGCGTTGTGGAGGGCGAGCGGGTATGTACATAAGAAGTTTGATTTTCAGTATAAGGAGTTTGATTGGAATGACCGGAATGAGACTGGTGGTAATGAGGGTGGTGGAAATGAGCTTGGTAGTGAGGGTAGTAATGGGGGAGCATTGTCTTTGTTGAATAATTATAAAGCGGGGGGTGTTGGTGGTAGTGTAAGTTTTGGTGCGGGGAAGAGAACAAGAGATGAAGAAAGTAATAAAAAGAAAGGGGAGGAAGGCGAGGAAGTTAATGACTGGAGCAGCCAGCAAAATCGTTTGAAAAAGGATAGGAGTTCGATGAAATCTATTATGAATTACTCTGGCAAGCGTAAGAAATGTTAGAATGTCAAACTCTTCCAGATGCATAGTTAATGAATAAAACAAAAGAATAAATGTAGTGCAAATCTTCATCCACGAAAAATGGTAGGCAGCTCGGTGCAATAATTTGTTATGCATGCATGGTCAACTATTCACATAAGAAATACACAAAAGTCTTCCTAAGAATCAGGGAGTTGTATGGCGTTGGTATGCAGCAGCTGTTAAAATGAAAGGCTTTGTTTTATCATTGAGCTACTAGTTGGAAGAATCAAGTTTGAATGCTAGATATAAGGTAGGCTACATGTTTTCTAGTTAAAATAATATGTAAGCAATGACATAAGAAGTTTGTACACTATAAATAGACATACCCAGGAATATAGCATTACTACAAAAATTTGAAAACATCAGAGGGAAAAAAAAGAGTCATAACTCTTGAAAGAAAGAAACAAGGCCGTAGCCTTAGTGGTGTAAACAAAACAAAAGCTGTAGTTTTTATTTATATATAAAGAGTGTGCTTTGTCTGTTTTAAAAAAAATAATTATACATACATAGCAGCAGGTGTTTTAAATATTAGAGTTAGCCCATTCACGTTTCCAACAACTGGTATCAGAGCCAGCGTTCCGTTCAAGAAAATGGCAAATATGGTGCAACCAAATATTCCAAAATTAACGGCAATAAATTATGGGAATTGGAGTATCCAGATGAAGGTGTTACTCGGTTCCTACGACAATTGGGATATTGTCGAAAGTCGGTTTATTGAGCCCGCAGATGCTGCCGCTGAAGTAGCACTACCAAATGCCGAGAAGACGGCATTAAAGGAATCCCGGAAAAAAGACAAGAAGGCGCTATATACAATTTTTCAAGGTGTTGACGAATCTTTGAAAAAATTTCAGATGCAAAAACGGCGAAAGAGGCATGGGAGATTTTACAAAAATCTTTCCAAGGTGTCGAAAAAGTTAAAAAGGTGCGGCTCCAAGTTCTTCGTGGCAAGTTCGAAAATATTAAAATGAAGGCCTCAGAAAATATTGGTGAATATGCTACTCGTTTAAAAACAGTGACAAACGAGATGAAGAGAAATGGAGAAAGTCTCGATGATGTTCGGGTCATGGAAAAATTACTCTGTTCATTGACAAGAAAATTTGACTATGTCGTTACTTCTATTGAGGAGTCAAAAGATTTGTCCACAATTTCCATTGATGAGTTAGTTGGTTCACTTCAAGCGCATGAACAGCGGATGAACCAGTATGATGATATAAGCCATTTGGAAAAGGCGTTGCAAAGTAAGGTGTCCATTGGTGAAAGTTCAAGCAGTAGCAGTTCTGGTCGTGGAAGAGGTGGCTTTAGAGGTGGCTACCGTGGTGGAAGAGGACGTGGAAGACAGTCCATCAACAGAAGCCAGAACACTGAAGGTTATCGTCCATCTGGCCGTGGTCAGAATTTTAGAAGCCGAGGACGAGGAGGATTTCAACGAGGTGACAAGTCTCAATTTCAGTGCTATAATTGTAATAAATTTGGCCATTTCAGTTATGAATGTAGATCACCAAAAGTGGAAGAAAGGAGTCATTTTACAGCAGCATAAGAAGACAAAGATGTTGGCACTGCTATGTTTCTCACTTACAAAGGAGACGAGGAAAGCAAGAAGAATGTTTGGTATCTTGACTCAGGGGCCAGTAATCACATGACTGGTCACAAGGAATTATTCACGGAGATAGACGACACCATCAGCGGAGAAGTTACTTTTGGTGACTCGTCAAAGATTCTGGTGAAAGGAAAAGGTACCGTGCACAATCATGTCAAAGAAAGGTGAAAAGAAATATATAAATGATGTTTATTATATTCCTGCATTGAAAAATAATATTATCAGTCTTGGCCAGCTTGTGGAGAAAGGATATAATATACAAATCCAGGACAATTCCCTCATTATCAGAAATCAAGCTCGGGAATTGATTGCAAATGTTGAGATGTCAAAAAATCGTTTGTTTACGCTTGATATGCAAATAAATGTGCAGAAGTGCTTAAAGTCGGTCATTAAAAATGACTCGTGGTTGTGGCATTTGAGATATGGTCATCTTGGATTTTCTGGCCTGAAATTATTGTCAAAGACAAAGATGGTAGACGGTTTGCCAGAAATCAACGAACCAGAAAATTTGTGTGAAGCGTGTGTCAAGGGGAAGCAACACAGACAAAGCTTTCCCGTTGGAAAATCGTGGAGAGCCAGGAGGCCATTGGAGATAGTTCATACAGATATAGCTGGTCCATTTGATATTCCATCACTTGGAGGTAATAGGTATTACCTAACATTTATTGATGATTTTAGCAGGAAAAGTTGGGTGTATATCATCAAAGAAAAATCGAAGGCTCTTGATAAATTCAAGGAGTTCAAAGCACTGGCGGAAAAACAAAGTGGATATTATTTTTAACACTCAGATCAGACAGAGGAGGCAAGTATACTTCAACCATGTTCAAAAGTTTTTGCAGAGCACATGGCATCAATCATCAGTTGACAACAACATATACTCCTCAACAAAATGGCGTTGCAGAAAGGAAGAACCGCACAATTCTTGACATGGCAAGGAGTATGGTAAAAGCAAAGCACTTGCCAAGAACTTTCTGGGCGGAAGCCGTTTAATGCGCAGTTTATTTGTTGAATCGTTGTCCAACAAAAAGTGTCAGAAATAAAACTCCGAATGAAGCATGGAGCGGAAGCAAACCATCAGTTGGACATCTCAGAATTTTTGGGTGTATTGCTTATGCCCATATTCCCGATCAGAAAAGAAAGAAGCTGGATGACAAAGGCGAAAAGTGTATTTTAACCGGATATGACAAAAGAAGCAAGGCGTACAGACTCTACAATCCCCTGACGAAGAAATTAATCATTTCTTGTGATGTTGAGTTCGATGAACCAGATTATTGGAGATGGAGCGAGGATGAAAGAAAAGTTGCTGGTTTATTTTTCAATGGTGATGACGATGACAGGTGATAACCAGAACATTGAAGATGACAGAGATGATGATCAAACTCCTCCACCAAGTCCAAATCAACAAACTCCTGGATCGACACCATCCACGGGAGGAAGCAGCAGTTCAGGGAGAGCACCACGAAAGATGCGGAGTCTGGATAATATTTATGAAGCAATAAGTCCGGTACAAACATCCTTTGATTATTCCTTATTTTGCTTAATGGCTGAATGTGATCCAGTTACATTTGAAGAAGCTTCTGAAGAAAGCAAATGGAACAAATCCATTAATGAAGAAATTGGCGCAATCAAGAAGAATGATACATGGGAGCTCACAGATCTTCCAGAAGGACACAAAGCAATTGGTGTCAAGTGGGTCTATAAAACCAAGACGAATCAAGATGGAGAAGTGGAGAAATACAAGGAGAGGTTGGTGGCTAAAGGCTACAAGCAGAGATATGGCATTGACTATGATGAGGTATTCGCTCCAGTTGTAAGAGTTAATACCATACGGCTTCTGACAGCAATTGCAGCTCAGAACCAGTGGAAGATATTTCAGATGGATGTCAAGTCAGCATTTCTAAATGGTTATCTCGAAGAAGAAGTCTACATCGAACAACCTCCAGGATATGTTCAGAAAGGCCAGGAAGATAAAGTCTACCGGCTAAAGAAAGCTTTATACGGCCTAAAACAGGCACCGAGAGCGTGGAATACAAGGATTGATGAGTATTTTCAGAAAAATGGTTTTGTGAAGAGTCCATACGATCATGCTCTCTACACGAAAACAAATTCAGGGGGAGATATTATGATCATTTGCTTATATGTGGACGACATGATCTTTACTGGAAACAATCCTGGTATGTTTGATGATTTTAAGAAAGTTATGACTAACGAATTTGAGATGACAGATATTGGTCAAATGTCATACTTTCTTGGAGTCGAGGTGAAGCAAAACAAAGATGGGATTTTTATGTCTCAGAAAAAATATGCGGAGCAGATTTTAAAGAAGTTTAGAATGGAGGAATGCAAGCCAGTGAGCACGCCAGCAGAAGCAAGCATAAAGCTTAGAATTGATTCAACGAGGGAGTCGGTAAATCCGACATTGTTCAAAAGTTTGGTTGGAAGTCTGAGGTACCTAACTTTCACTCGTCCAGATATTATGTATGCAGTTGGAATAGTTAGTAGGTACATGGAAAAACCGAAGCAAGATCACTTCATGGAAGCTAAAAGAATCTTGAGGTACATAAAAGGTACACTTGATCATGGTCTGTTTTACACGCATTCTCAAAATTCAAAATTAGTAGGCCACTCAGACAGTGATTATGGTGGTGACTTGAATGACGGGAAAAGCACTTCAGGTTATGCTTTTCACATTGGTTCTGCAATTTTTTCGTGGTCATCAAAGAAGCAGCAGACAGTTGCCCTCTCAACATGTGAGGCGGAATACATGGCAGCAGCAGCATGCGTATGACAGGTTATGCTTTTCACATTGGTTCAGTTGTATGGCGTTGGTATGCAGCAGCTATTAAAATGAAAGGCTGGGTTTTATCTTTGAGCTACTAGTTGGAAGAGTCAAGTTTGAATGCTAGATATAAGGTAGGCTGCATGTTTTCTAGTTAAAATAATATGTAAGCAATGACATAAGAAGTTTGTACACTATAAATAGACATACCCAGGAATATAGCATTACTACAAAAATTTGAAAACATCAGAGGGAAAAAAAAGAGTCATAACTCTTGAAAGAAAGAAACAAGGCCGTAGCCTTAGTGTTGTAAACAAAACAAAAGCTGTAGTTTTTATTTATATATAAAGAGTGTGCTTTGTCTGTTTTAAAAAAAAATAATTATACATACATAGCAGCAGGTGTTTTAAATATTAGAGTTAGCCCATTCACGTTTCCAACAACTGGTATCAGAGCCAGCGTTTCGTTCAAGAAAATGGCAAATATGGTGCAACCAAATATTCCAAAATTAACGGCAATAAATTACGGGAATTGGAGTATCCAGATGAAGGTGTTACTCGGTTCCTATGACAATTGGGATATTGTCGAAAGTGGGTTTATTGAGCCCGCAGATGCTGCCGCTGAAGTAGCACTACCAAATGCCGAGAAGATGGCATTAAAGGAATCCCGGAAAAAAGACAAGAAGGCGCTATATACAATTTTTCAAGGTGTTGACGAATCTTTGAAAAAATTTCAGATGCAAAAACGGCGAAAGAGGCATGGGAGATTTTGCAAAAATCTTTCCAAGGTGTCGAAAAAGTTAAAAAGGTGCGGCTCCAAGTTCTTCGTGGCAAGTTCGAAAATATTAAAATGAAGGCCTCATAAAATATTGGTGAATATGCTACTCGTTTAAAAACAGTGACAAACGAGATGAAGAGTAATGGAGAAAGTCTCGATGATGTTCGGGTCATGGAAAAATTACTCCGTTCATTGACAAGAAAATTTGACTATGTCGTTACTTCTATTGAGGAGTCAAAAGATTTGTCCACAATTTCCATTGATGAGTTAGTTGGTTCACTTCAAGCGCATGAACAGCGGATGAACCAGTATGATGATACAAGCCATTTGGAAAAGGCGTTGCAAAGTAAGGTGTCCATTGGTGAAAGTTCAAGCAGTAGCAGTTCTGGTCGTGGAAGAGGTGGCTTTAGAGGTGGCTACCGTGGTGGAAGAGGACGTGGAAGACAGTCCATCAACAGAAGCCAGAACACTGAAGGTTATCGTCCATCTAGCCGTGGTCAAAATTTTAGAAGCCGAGGACGAGAAGGATTTCAACGAGGTGACAAGTCTGCTGGTGGTTTTGTTAAGGACAGGGAGAGGTATGAAAAGTCAACGAGTTCTGGAAAAGAGCTTCCAAAATCTTTTGCCTCTTCTGTGAAAACTTCAAACCGAAGCAAGATTTCGGGTTCCTCTAATTTCAGTAAAACCTTGTCTGAATCAAAGGAATCTATTGCCTTTAGATCTGCTAAACCATCACTGTTACAAAATAGTATAGGTAATCCCGTGTCTTGTGAATCTGCTAGTTCCTTGCAACCTAAGAGTGCATCATATATTAACAATACAACTACCACTTCAAAGTTGATGCATAGAAGTAAGACAGTTGACCATTTAGATTATCAACCATCATCGAAGGTCATCCTCACACTACAAGAGGATCAGTCAAGCACTCTAAACACTCGTGCAACAATAAGTGATGAAGAGGTCTGAGTCAAGCTGGCATTTTGTTGTCATGTTTTCTTGAAGTTCCTCTGCTAATGTTTTGCTAATTTCTGTTTCATCTTTTGCAGCTTGCATTATTATTGCATCAGGAGCTTAACATATCTGCAAGAGTCTCGCGGGTGCCACGCATGCGGCATGCTGGTAGTTTACCCCAGTTAGCTTCTCCGACTGGTGCAAGCATGCTCATGAAGCAGTCACCATCTAATTCTGTGGGAAAAGATGATGCAGAAAACTCAGAATGCTGAGACTATTTTTAAGCTGGCTTGTCCGAATAAACTGTTTTGATCTAGAAGGTTGCAGGTGAAGTACAATATATCAGTGGAAAGGTTTCGGAGTCTAGTTTTCAGCAAATTTTATAGCTCGTGAAAATTCATTTTCTACAAAAAGTTATTCCTTTTTTAGTCAGAGGGGGTCAAGCTGTCCAGGCTGGTACATTTCTGAGAAAAGTATTTGCATTAGATTTATTTTCTTGCATTAGTCAAGTTCAATGAATTAGCAAGTCCCTAAGAATTATATTAAGTATATTTATCAGTTTCCAACTAGCATTTATTTCAAGTTCATTGCATCTACCTAAGGCAGAAGGGATGTTTCTAGCCAAGTCTCTATATAAAGACTATATCAGTCATGTAAAATTCATTCAGAAATAGAGATACAAAACTCAGATAAAAAAAAAAAAAACTCAGATAATTCTTTGTGTTCAAAAGAATTTTGTTCTTCATACTCTTATCCCCTAGGTTGGGTTCCTTTGGGTGGCGAGTTAACTCTTATCTCTAGGGTGGATTCCTTAGAGTGGCGAGTTTTTAAACCCTACTCTACGTGTTTCCCTTGCTTCCGGTGTCAATTTGGTACCAGAGCCATGCCTCCACGTCGACGAAATGTGCATGATATTGAGTTAGAGGAGATGAGGAAAGAGCTGCGAAAGAAATTTTTGCCGGACAATTACAAGGAAGATACTTTTCTCAGCTTTCATAATTTCAAGCAAGGAGATCTGTCCGTGGAAGACTATATGGCAGAATTTGAAAATCTCATGATGCGTTGCGAGGTGGTGGAATCTGAAGAACAAACCATTGCCCGATTTCTTGGTGGACTTAAGGCAGAAATCAGTGATGTTGTCAATTTGCAACCTTTCTGGACTTATAAGGATGTTTGTAAGCTTGCTCTCAAGGTGGAGAAACAACAAAAGACAAAAGGTCGCAGCAATCGATTCTCAAATCAAGCTATTGGTTCAACCAAACCAAGTGTTTCCAGAAAATTTTCTCCTAGTGACAAGAACGTAATTCCTAAATCATCAACAAAGAATGATAATGCAGCTGGTCCTAGCAAAGGTAGTGGTTCAAAAGCCTCAATAAAGTGCTTCAAATGTCAAGGTTTTGGACACATCGCCTCTGATTGCCCAAACCGTAAAGTTGTCATAATTTTGGAGGAAGAAATAGGAGGAGAGACTACATGGGATGAAGGAGGAAGTGAGAAAGAGGAGCTGTGAGTCAACATATTCCATGCAATCTCCGGATGATTCTTGGCTTCGTAGCAACATATTCCACACAAGGTGTACTTCACAAGGAAAGGTGTGTAATGTCATCATAGATGGAGGGAGCTGTGAGAATGTGGTGTCCAATGAAATTGTCCAGAAATTAAACTTGAAGACAGAGAAGCATCCATGTCCTTATAAGCTTTCATGGTTTCGCAAAGGTAATGAAGTAAGACTTGAAAAACAATGTTTAGTGCAATTCTCAATTGGAAGTAAATATAAAGATGAAGTGCTATGCGATGTTGTTCCTATGGATGCATGTCATTTACTTCTTGGTAGACCTTGGCAATATGATAGAAAGACTCAGCATGATGGTTTTAAAAACACGTATAGTTTCGTTAAAGATGGTGTAAAAACTATTTTGGGCCCTTCTAAAATGGACAGCATTCCTAAACCTTGTAAAGGGGAAGGAAATAATCTACTATCAAGGGCAGAAATTTGCAGAGCTATTCATGAGTCTAGAGAAACTTATGCTTTGGTTGTCTTAGAAGAAAATGAAGAGGTGTTTGACATTCCAGCTCTAGTGCAGCCTCTACTTCATGAATTTTCAGATGTAGTACCTGAAGAATTACCTCCCGGGCTGCCTCCAATGAGAGACATACAACATTGCATTGATCTTGTTCCGGGAGCTTCATTGCCTAACAAAGCAGCCTATAGAATGAATCCACAGCAACATGAAGAATTGCAGCGGCAAGTTGATGATCTTTTGAATAAAGTATTGGTGAAAGAAAGTAAGAGTCCTTGTGCAGTCCCTGCACTCCTCGTGCCAAAGAAAGACGGTTCATGGAGAATGTGTATTGATAGTAGAGCAGTCAATAAAATTACTGTCAAGTACCGCTTTCCTATTCCACGTTTTGATGACCTGATTGATCAACTTTCTGGGTCTAAGATACATAGCAAAATCGATCTACGCAGTGGTTATCATCAAATTCGTATAAGGCCAGGAGATGAATGGAAGACGGCCTTCAAAACAAGAGATGGGTTGTATGAATGGATGGTTCTACCTTTTGGAATGTGTAATGCTCCATCCACATTCATGAGGCTTATGAACGATATCTTTAAACCATTCATTGGAAAATTTGTGGTACTTTATTTTGATGACATTCTCATCTATAGCCGTGATGAAAAACAACATTTAGAGCATCTTCGTACAATTTTTCAGGTGCTAAGGGAGCAAAAATTGTATGCAAATTTGAAGAAGTGCCACTTCTTTGCAAACAACCTTGTTTTCCTTGGATTTGTCGTATCAGCTGATGGATTGAAGATGGATAACAATAAAGTTGAAGCAATAACTAGTTGGCCTACACCAGCCTCTCTTCATGACATCCGAAGTTTTCATGGCCTAGCATCATTTTATCGACGATTCGTAAGGAATTTCAGCACTATTATTGCGCCTATCACTGAATGTTTGAAAGGTGGGAGTTTCCATTGGACTGAAGAAGCACAAAAGAGCTTTGAACTTCTAAAGAAAAAAGTATCTGAAGCTCCTATTCTCGCCCTACCAGATTTTAATAAAGTTTTTGAAGTTGATTGTGATGCCTCAAATGTGGGAATTGGTGTTGTTCTTAGTCAAGAAGGACAACCTATTGCCTATTTCAGTGAAAAATTGAATGATGGTCGTAAAAATTATTCAACTTATGATAAAGAATTCTATGCTATTGTTCGAGCATTGGACCATTGGCAACATTATCTTTTGCATAAGGAGTTCATTCTCTTCTCTGATCATGAGGCCCTAAAGTATATCAACTCACAACAGAAGTTAAGTGCTCGACATGCCAAATGGGTTGAATTTCTTCAATCATTTACCTTTTCTATCAAGCATAAATCTGGTGTTTTAAACCAAGTAGCTAATGCTTTAAGTCGAAGAAGGTCTTTAATGTCAACAATGCAAGTAAAGGTGCTGGGATTTGATGTCCTAAAGGAGTTATACCAAGATGATCCTTTTTTTTGGTCAGATTTGGGAAAATTCTGCTAATAGTCCAAGTCGTGAATTTGTTATTCAAGATGGTTTTCTTTTCAAGAATAATCGCCTTTGCATTCCAACTTGTTCTTTAAGGGAAGCTATTATTTTGGAAGCTCATGGAGGAGGACTTGCTGGACACTTTGGTAGAGACAAGACTCTTGCCCTTGTGCAAGAAAATTTTTATTGGCCAAGAATGGAACGAGATGTGAAATGACTTATAGATCGATGTCGAACTTGTCACATTGCAAAAAGTCATTCTCAAAATACAGGGTTATACACTCCACTTCCAGTTCCGTTTGCACCTTGGGAGGACGTGAGTTTAGATTTTGTAGCGGGGTTACCAAGAACTCAACGAAACAAAGATGCAGTTATGGTGGTGGTTGATCGATATTCAAAAATGGCTCACTTTGTGCCCTGTTCTAAAACATTTGATGCTTCTCATGTGGCTGATTTATACTTCAGAGAGATTGTGAAACTGCATGGTGTTCCAAAGACAATAACTTCAGATCGTGACACAAAGTTTACGGGTCACTTTTGGCGTACATTATGGAAGAAGTTAGGAACCCAACTGCAATTTAGTTCAGCCCATCATCCACAAACGGATGGACAAACTGAAGTGGTTAATAGAAGTCTTGGAAATTTGTTGAGAAGTTTAATTGGCAACAATCCTCGCCAATGGGACTTGACTTTAGCTCAGGCTGAGTTTGCTTACAACAGATCAACGAGCCAGACAACGGGAAGAAGTCCTTTTGAAGTTGTGTATGGTCAGAATCCTTATAGTCCATTGGACTTAGCTCCGCTACCAGCTACTAGTCATTTCAGTGGAGATGCAGCTGATAGAGCTGATCAAATCAAGAAGCTACATGAGCAGGTCAGATTAAAAATAGCAAAGCAAAATGAGAAGTATAAGAAGCAAGCAGACAAGTTCAGAAAACCAGCTGTTTTCAAGGTTGGAGATCTAGTATGGATTCATCTTCGTAAAGAACGCTTCCCTAGAGGAAGGTCAGGAAAATTGCGACCTAGAGCTGATGGACCATTCAAAGTGCTTCAAAGAATTGGAGAAAATGCCTACAAGATTGAACTACCTGATAAATATGGTGTATCTAATACATTTAATGTATCCTATCTCTCACCTTATGTAGATAATGACAGCCATCTAGACTCGAGGACGAGTCCTTTTCAACCCGGGGAGAATGATGCAGAAAACTCAGAATGCTGAGACTATTTTTAAGCTGGCTTGTCCGAATAAACTGTTTTGATCTAGAAGGTTGCAGGTGAAGTACAATATATCAGTGGAAAGGTTTCGGAGTCTAGTTTTCAGCAAATTTTACAGCTCGTGAAAATTCATTTTCTACAAAAAGTTATTCCTTTTTTAGTCAGAGGGGGTCAAGTTGTCCAGGCTGGTGCATTTCTGAGAAAAGTATTTGCATTAGATTTATTTTCTTGCATTAGTCAAGTTCAATGAATTAGCAAGTCCCTAAGAATTATATTAAGTATATTTATCAGTTCCCAACTAGCATTTATTTCAAGTTCATTGCATCTACCTAAGGCAGAAGGGATGTTTCTAGCCAAGTCTCTATATAAAGACTATATCAGTCATGTAAAATTTATTCAGAAATAGAGATACAAAACTCAGATAAAAAAAAAAAAAAAACTCAGATAATTCTTTGTGTTCAAAAGAATTTTGTTCTTCATACTCTTATCCCCTAGGTTGGGTTCCTTTGGGTGGCGAGTTAACTCTTAT
This sequence comes from Apium graveolens, assembly GCF_009905375.1. Classification (NCBI taxonomy): domain Eukaryota; kingdom Viridiplantae; phylum Streptophyta; class Magnoliopsida; order Apiales; family Apiaceae; genus Apium; species Apium graveolens. The sequence goes on from NC_133656.1 coordinate 242,174,926, forward strand.
CTCTAGGCTGGATTCCTTAGAGTGGTGATTTTTTAAACCTTACTCTACGTATTTCCCTTGCTTCCGGTGTCAAAAGACCATGGTTGGGTAAGTTGCACATATGTCACTTTTTAATTTCATTTATACTAGTGATTTCTCAATTACATTAATCGTTGTGCTTAAATAATACAAATATTCATTTCGCCCTTGGTAAGGTCCGTCCTTGTTAAGTTAGTTGTGTACTGATTTTTTTTCCTTTTATATCTTTGTTGATTTAAATATAAGGTGATAAGTACTGTTAGGGTGTTAAGTAACCATCTATAATTAAAATCCTAAGGTGTTAGGAGGCGTCCTCAATTGGGTTATATAACTCTAATATATTGCGCGACATGTGTTAGATATATAACTCAAAAATCACTTTTTTTTAAGAATCAAACTTTAAAGCGCATCATGAGTATGTGTTTTCATAAACGTGATAAAAAAACAAAGTACTGTTTTAGTTATGTTTCCATAACTAAAACTAGGTATTGTTGACATCATAATTGTTTATCTCATCGATCCAATTGGTCGATATTGATCGCTTGCGTGTCATTCTTTATTGATGTTTTTATCAATGTTTATGTCTGGGGTGTTGGCTTTTTATAGCAAATTTTGAGAAATAGTGCACCCAATATCATAAAAAGAAAAATATGGCCCTTTATGGCACAAAAAAACAAGTCTTAGACATGTCTTCTTTTAAAATGCAAAGGCATGCAACGTTTCTTATATTTATAACTCTGAAGTCACTTTTTTTTTAAGAAACAAACTTTAACGCGCATCATAAGTATGCGTTTCGAAAAATGTGATACACAGTGGCGTGTTTGGATGACATTACATGCAGTAGCGGTTTTATTAAATTGTAATGGATACATGTACATGTGTTTCGGAATGGTTCCCCACAACTGGTAATGTGTGGAGTCGACTCTGTGATCTTCACTTGAATGCACTACAAATGAACCACTGAACCAGATATATGCTTTGGCAAGATGTGAAAAACACAATATTATAATGTGTCACATATGGCATTAAGGGCCTTTTTATCCAGTTTATACAATATTATCTGTTGTTGTTTTTAACAATAAAGGTTTCCAAAAGAAAAGGAAAAAGTGTAGCAACAGAGGGAACTCAAAATTCTCAAGAGCTCCAGGATAAATCTAAGAGTATGAAGAGATCACTACTGCTGCCAGTTCAGAGGACCAATGACTCGACTCGCACAGAAAATTCTGTTACCAAGAGGGAAGTGGACAATGGGTCAGCACCAGCCATACAATCTGCTAACAAGAGTAATCCTCCTGCAACTAGCAAGCAACATGTGTCTTCCAGATGTAAATCGACTCAAACTGCCTCTGATGATGACTCTGGCACTGAAAACGGTGTGACCTACCGCACCTTACCAGGTTATTGCTTTAAGTTCTAGATTCTTCACATGTTTGAGAAAGATATAGCAACGTACAGAATAAGAAAAAGAAGTACTGTAAAAGGAAACCACTAGATAAATATAAAAATAGATCTGGTCTATGATATTCTCTTCTTCATTTCCTCATGCATGAATCCTTGTCTATAGGATTGCTCTCAGAGATTGTAACCAAGCCCATGACTTATAAGGAGCTTTGCGATGCTGTTTTACCGGTATGTGTGAAATGTCTTTGTTCACGTTAAACGTGAAAAAGATACAGTCTCAAGGTATGCCATTGTAAAGAAGAACGGTGATCGTTATGCCTACTCCAGCCACTCACAGGCGGTCCTTGACTGTCTGAGGAGCAGAAAAGCTTGGGCCCGCCTTGTTGATCGAGGTCCCAAGGTATGCCATTGTAATCATTAACAACTATTTCTAGTTCTGCTTAAATCAGCAGGAACACTGTTTGATGTTTCACTCTTGTTTAATTATCGATCAATGATTACAAACGAGTCATGGCCCGTATAAGAGATGGAAGAAGTGCTATTTATTAATATTACTTTGTTCACTAAAGGTTATAGAATCATACGTTTTTATGTATACTCATTCACCATGCCCCTTGTTTTTAGATGTCTTTTTTATCTCAATTGTTATTAAGTATGTTAAATTGATCTTTAATTATTGCACTAGTCAAATGTTGGAAGGAAGCCCCGCCGGTCCGATGCTGAGGGTCTTAGTATTGTGGAATCATTCATTGGCCACATACCCAAGGGTAAGAGGCAGATGAGGAAGCGGCGCAGAGAGTTAGCGCTGCAAGAAGGAGATCTCAAGAGTGTGGACGGTGATGATGTCAGCAGTGGTGAAGATTGCTTGAGTTCTAGTTCTAGTTCCATTAGTGGGGAGATGGGCTTGTCCAGTGGCGATGATGGAACAGGTTCGAATGGGGGGACATCTGGAGTAGTAAGTGTTGTAGTTTTTTTTAATTATCTTCATGCCGGAAAACTCCAACGTCGTTCAAGTTTTACCAAGTGCAGACTTTTCTAGAACTTGGAAGGTGTTCTGTGTCAGACCGTAGTTTTTATCAGGAATTTAGAACTCGGAACGTGTTCTGTGTCAGACTGTGGTTTTTATCAGAAGTTTAAGAATAGTTTTGAAAAATTTTACGGTTGGATTCTCCAATTTATTGATAATCATATAACTATAAATTAAACCAAATATGACTCAAATTATGAAAAAATTATTACTATTATAAAAAATCTAAATTTTTTAGTGGGGGCACAATAAAAAATATATATTTATACTTTTTTTTAAAAAAAAACCGCTAATTTTTTGTTATGAGGGGCAGAGGGACACTCCCTGCTGACCCCTATATTGACCCTATATGAATCCGGCCCTGACCGTAGCAATTGACAAAGTAACTCTACAGTACTATTGGTTGAACAATTGTGTTCTCAACTTTGTTCATATCTGTATATCAAGTAATCTAGGTAGTAAAAGTTCGTTACGCAGAAAAGAAACTACAGAGTGCATACTACTAGAAGATTAAGGAGTCTGTTTCATTAACAGATACAGATATACCAACGACAACGATACGTCGATACTCAACTCGGTGACAAGAACTAGCTATCAGAATAGACAAAACCTTATAAGCAAGAAGATCATCAGAAATATTTGATCTTGTTCTCATTTTTTACATATGCCACTTGAGATCTTGAAGAAAAAACATGGCTATTGTGAAAGTCTACTGATCGAAGATATTATGAAAGAGGTCTGATCGTTTTCCATCATTCTAGTTGTTCACAGTTCTGCCAACGCTTCCATTTTGAGATCTTGTAAGCTGTTTCTCAATAATTCACTTGATAAATTTGAATAAGTGATGCACTTCCACAATTGACGCGAGAAGTTTCATATTGAGATCTTGTAAGCTGTTTTTCAACATATTATCCACTTGATAATTCTGAATAAGCGGCGCACTTTCACAATTGACACACATAATCCACTTGTATGATATAATTCAGGGCAGAAATTATTACCTTTTCAGGGTTTGTGATGAAAATCTTAGACAATAGATGCCTCCATTCCATGGAAATCTGAATGCAGTTTGGTATCAAGAATGGGGCTTTCAGTATTCTCTGTCAAAAGCCAATTGTACATACAGTTTACGAAGGCGTATAGCTCCCAATTTGAATTCAGGCAATTTAAAATTTAGCTTCTATTTCCCTTTCATATGCAAACTACTCTCATGTACACTAACCTAAATTGTCTTTTCAAAGTCATTTAGATCATTCGGATCCGAAAAGGGATAAGTCCCAACAAGCATCACATATAGAGTTACTCCGCAAGACCAAACATCTGAAATCTATTATCTCGATAATTAGATAGAACATATGGCTATTAGCAAAATTTAGTATATCACCTAGGAAATCAACAGAAATTAACTTATCACCTTTCCGTCGTACGCTTTTCTGCTCAGAACCTCTCGTGCAACATAAGCTGGTGTTCCCACGGTAGATTTTGGTTGAGAATGAAAAACTGATGACTGGCAGTACGCAAATCCACCCAAAGAAAAGAGAGGAGAAAAGTGGATTTAGCAGATAGAACATTTTTGTAATGGTATATATCTGAGAGTAATCTGTAAAATTATTACCTTGGAGTACCCAAAATCATATATTTTGACACGTGGCGCTAGACTTCCATCTAACAGTGTATTTTCGAGCTTCAGATCTCTATGGCAGATATGCTGTACAACATCATAGATCGCTAAAAACTAAAACTGTGAAATTCAGAGCTGATACCAAAAACAAAGCACAGACACATACCATTGAATGACAATAACTAACTCCTGATATTAGTTGTTGGAAGAAAAACCTTGCCTAGTTCCAAATATAACAGGAAGTGCAAAATGAGTACATAAAATTTACCTATTAACTATTATAACGATGCCATTGGGAAACATCAAGATCTTATCTACCTCGATAAAGAGGTTGGAACAGAGACCATCCCTTTGAACTATCATTGGTGATCCTGACACAGGAGTGAGGAGTAGACATGCCACTCATAATGAATGTCACTTTTTAGGGTTTCTATCAGATATGGAACCTAAGAAAGTGGATGAGGCACTTGAAGATCCAGATTGGGTTATTTCTATGCAAGAAGAACTCAATCAGTTTGAGAGGCAGAAGGTATGGAAGTTGGTACCCGACCAAAGGGTGAGTCGACCAAAGGGTGAGTCGGTAACAGGCACTAAGTGGGTATTTAGAAAAACGTTAGATGAAGATGGCATTGTAACGAGAAACAAGGCCAGACTGGTAGCTAAAGGTTACTTTCAAGAAGAGGGTATAGATTATAATGAAACTTATGGACCGGTAGCTAGACTTGAGACAATCAGGATATTTTTGGCATTCGCAGCATATTCAGATTTCAAGGTTTATCAAATGGATGAGAAGAGTGCATTATTAAATGGGGAGCTTGAAGAGGAAGTGTATGTGGAACAACCTCCAGGTTTTGAAAATCTAAATCTGGCTGACTTTGTATATTTTCTATTCAAACCTCTATGGTGTTAAGCAAGCTCCAAGGACATGGTATGACACTCACCAAGAGTTTTTACTTGAAAATGGTTTTACTAGAGGTGTTATAGATAAAACTGTGTTTCATAAAATGCATAAATCTGATATGATATTAGTTCAAGTATATGTTGATGACATTATATTTTGTTCTACTAATGATGATCTTTGTACGAGATTTTTTAAACTAACGCAGAGTAAGTATGAAATGAGCATGATGGGAGAGTTGGACTACTTTCTTGAATTACAAGTGAGTCAATGGAAATATGGTGTATTCATCTGTCAATCCAAGTACATAAATGAGCTTCTCAAGAAGTACAATATGGAAGATTCAACTCCGGAAAAGACTCCAATGCCAACAGCCTCTAAGCTTGATCATGACAAAACTGGTAAGAAAGTTGACATCACAAGCTACATAGGTATGATAGGCTCATTACTTTATCTTACAACAAGTAAACCAGTAATCTGTTTTGAGGTTGTACTTTTTCATATTGTCATTTGAGTTATCCTTAGGGATTGCTTGTCAAACTCTAACAATCAAATAGGGGGACATTGTAAAGCATAATGTAACGTAATATGTAATCGAGGAATTATAACTCAACATGAAACAGAAATAGATAAACAATATTAAATTATGAAACATAGGAACCCTAATGATGAAGACTGGATATATACAAAGAATCAAAAGATGGAATTGATGTTTTAAGTTCATAATCAAGTCATGGGAAGAAGTTCATTAACATGTTCAAGCCTCCATAAAGAATAAGATGTCGAAGGACTTCCAGTGTCAGTGAAATGATTTGATTTGAAGTATTGAAGATCAAGGGTTCAGTGATTGAAGCACTGAATAATCAACCAAGGTGTATCAGCTCAGCATTACAAAAGAATTTGAATTAAATCAATTCATGTTAGTTGTTTGTGAACCAGACCAGTGCACCAAGCATCAGCATATTAGAGAAGGTTTAATTCAGTTATACAGAAAGATCAATATTGATACAATTATTAGAGTCAAGAATTTTTCTAAGTCAAAGATCCACTGCCAAGACAACTAGATCGCAAGTAAGTTGCAAGAAACAAAAATTGGCTAAGGAAAAATAGCTTACTATCCTGGTCGTAAGTATCTCATTCAGGGAGCTACAGGTCACAAGTAACTTTGTGACTTGGGAAATATGCATCCTCCTAGAAGCACAAGGTTGTAAGTAAGCTGTACAGGGAAAAACATGTCGCAAGTAAGTACTAGAGATGAAATTAAGGAAAAATCTTACACAGGTCTCCCTAGGTCGCAAGTAACTTTGCCCTAGGGAACTAGGTCGCAAGTAAATGCTAAAGGAGAAATTTGCTAAGGTAAAACCACCTGTGATGTTCTGGTCGCAAGTAAGTGACTAGAAAAGGCTACTAGTGGTCGCAAGTTAAGTAGCAACGAAAGAACTCTCTCTTGTCGCAAGTAACTACTTGGTTGTGTTATTGTGAATTATAAATGCAGCAATTCAATGATTTGAATGGACAGAAATGTGCCACCTTCCCTAAGGAATTGAAGTCGAAAAAGCAGAAAATGAATACAATTTCATTTGGTAATCTTCCTCAGCCAACAGAAAGTATTTTACGGGAGCTCCATTAAAGACTTCATTTATTAAGCTTGTAAACACAAAGTTGTGCTGTTGAATTTATATTAATAAAATAATATATTTCTCGAATTATTTTGTGTCTATTTTAATTCCGTACATATAACGAAGAACTTGAAATGAATCGAAAAAGATTGTAGGTATCGTATTCAACCCCCCCTATACGATACTTTGGAAGCGGCTTATGTTGATGAACGGTTATACAACTGTGGTATTTATGAATTAACGTCATAAGTGAAAGCTTAATTTCCATCTCAATATGTGACTTTGGATTGTGTTACATATTTAGCTCCTGGCTACTGCTGTTTTATTGATCTACGACTGTATACCTCTACAATCATCTAGTACTTCATGATTGTAATTCAGGCTGAGCACAACATTTTCATGCACTCATTTTATATATTAAGTGTAACTTGTGTATTTGGCGGTTCCTTATTTAGCGCTACGCATAACTCATTGGTAACCTCTATTTTGATCAAGAAAACCGATAAAATGAATATGCTAATGAAGGCTACAGATTCAAAGATTCAGATAAGAGGAAGAAACTTATAATATCTTAACCGCTCATGTTATTTTGGTGATTGATTTTCTAATATGCTAGTTTTAACCTGTGTCAGAGGGAGTAAAACACCAGGGAAGGTTTGGACCCTCCCTGAAATTGGTCCAAATTGTTTTTTTAAGAAAGCCCAATGTAAAAGTTCCCCAAAAAATACACATTAACAAAACTCACTGCATCAGCACATACACATCAATGAAAAATTCAGAAAACAGAGAAATGTGATAAGAGAAGAGAGATGTGATAATAGTGAACAAAAATGGATAAGTGATAATAGTTTGTAACATGATAGGGGACGAATGGTTAAATGTTTAAATAATTTATTGATAATATATATTGAGCGTTATATTTTCCTAAGCGTGAAAACTGAAGATGTACTTCAAACGTCCGGAGTGTAGACGGGAGCGCTAAAAACATATAATTGTAATAAAATATGTTTTTCATGATATTATTTTGCACTTTTCTACTTTTAGTTGAGAATGTTTTTAGCTTATATTCGCCTTCTCTCTGATCTCAACAACTCTCATTCTTTACACTTCTTTCGAGCCGCTTATCACTGCTTTAGGTAGCACAATGGCCTTCAAAAAAAAAATACAATTTTGCTTTTGTAAAAATGTAAATTTTAATTATTTTTTGCAAAACGACTTTTTTGGGAAAAAAGGTATGCAATTTTACAATTGAAATTAACCAAATCAACTTTATTGAAAATTTAGGAATAATAATCAGTGGTTTAAAATTGCATTTAAGGTTACACCCTTACAAAATCTTGTATCTGTAATAGTTTTTGGTTGGGATTTGCCTTTAATATTGGATTTGTTAAATCAAATGTACCCTTGTTAAATGTAATCAAAAATAGTTTTAATTATTTTGCTGAAACAAAAGTCTCATTTTCTCGAGTTACAAACCATATTTTATTGCGTATATTTACAAAAAACAGCAAAATCGTAAAAAAAACTTAAAAAAGTTAGCACTTTTGCTCATTTTCCTTTATTTAAATAATTCATAAATAAATAAACTTCATAGAAATTTTAGAAAATTTAAACAACACATCTCACAAGAAAACAAACACCCATATTTCGCCAAAAACATTTTCCTATACTTTTTCATAAAAAATAATAAGAAAATATTTAATCTACATAATATGTTACACCAACATAACATATATGGGCACACATTGTCAAACACAATAAATCACAAATTTCCAAAAAAATTCTTCTCAAGGTAGTACTAGGGGTGAGTAAAACCGAACCGAAACCGAGAAACTGAACCGAATCATATAATTTCGGTTCTGTTTGGTTTGAGTTTTTCAAAAATTTCGGTTAATTCGTTTTTTCGTTTTGAACCGAAATAATATTGGTTCAGTTCGGTTAATCTAAAAATAAATTCGGTTTAACTGAAATAACCGAAATCCAAAATATATATTTTTTTGAATTATTATATATATATAATGTAATATAGTAAATATAAACAAAAAACAGACTGTATGTATTTTCAATTGGTTAGAATGTATGTATCTTCAGTTTTTTACATATATAATATAATATGTATTCTTTTAACATTTCCAATTATTTTTTGTTTCCATTTTAAATTATTTTGATAAAATTTTCAAATATTTCGGTTTTCAGAAACCAAACCGAATTAACCGAAATAATTCAGTTCGGTTTGTGCATAAGTTTGGTTCGGTTCGGTTCGATTACGAAAAAATTATCACTTCGATTTTCGGTTAATTCGGTTCGGTTCGGTTTCTGACCGAACCGACCGGACGCTGAGCCTTAGGTAGCACTATGGCCTTTAAATATAGGTATTTAATTTTTTTGTAAGAAACGTAAATTTTTAAAAAAAATTGCAAAACAAATTTTTTTTTAGAAAAAGACGAGCTATACAATTTTACAACTGAAAATAACCAAAATTAATTTTAAAAACAAATTGAAAATAATAATAATCATGAGACTACTCTAATAAAAACCAATTTTAGAATATAAAATAGAAACTGAATAATATTTTTTTTAATTACTTTGAAATATATCAAATATGGTATGCAAATTGATCGTTGAGTGATGGAGAAAAGTACAGTGAATTCGGATTTAAAAAAAAACATACCCTTTAACGGGAAAAATCAATTTAAAACGGAGGGGGAAAACTGAGATTGTCTGTAGGGTGCAAATTAGTTGGGTGTGATGTTTTAAAGGGAACCGGACATTAAATTAAATTGATCTAATGATTTAGATTAAATTAGTTGGTGTTCGAGGTAGGTAAAGAGCGAAAAAGTGTTTACGTGTGAGAAATGTAGGAGGAAGAGTAAGAGGGGTGAGAATATTGAGGATGAGGTTGCTGATAGTTTGCTTGGAATGGCGAATAAGAGTGGGGAGAATGTGGGGTCTAGTAGGACGGCTTGGACAGGGAGGGTTCCGAGGGAGGAGAGGGCGCATGTGCAAGGAGTGGTTGGTGGGGAAAGCGCGGGAACGGGGATTTTTGGGTCGGCGTTGTGGAGGGCGAGCGGGTATGTACATAAGAAGTTTGGTTTTCAGTATAAGGAGTTTGATTGGAATGACGGGAATGAGACTGGTGGTAATGAGGGTGGTGGAAATGAGCTTGGTAGTGAGGGTAGTAATGGGGGAGCGTTGTCTTTGTTGAATAATTATAAAGTGGGGGGTGTTGGTGGTAGTGTAAGTTTTGGTGCGGGGAAGAGAACAAGAGATGAAGAAAGTAATAAAAAGAAAGGGGAGGAAGGCGAGGAAGTTAATGACTGGAGCAGCCAGCAGAATCGTTTGAAAAAGGATAGGAGTTCCATGAAATCTATTATGAATTACTCTGGCAAGCGTAAGAAAGAGGATTCACGAACTTCTGAGGATGTAGGTGCTTGACAAATAAACTAAACTTCTCTTCATCGTATAATTTGTGTGGGTGAAATATATAATAGAAAGTGTGGTTGCAGAGGGATCTTCTGAATTGCAGAGGGGAGCAGTTCTACAACTAGTGAAAGTCTCATAATCTACAAGATGAAAACCAATCAACTTTAGGAACTAAGAAAAAAATAAATCATTTACATGGTTGAATACTGAGCTTTTACTAATTGCTAGAATTGTTTTTTCCTGGTTCTTAGTCAACTAAACATGTACTATGTATCATTCAGTTCAGTGGACAGCTGGTAGGCTAAATTCTGGCTGCTTCTTGATTTAGAATTGGATTTGTATAGAACATAGTAAATTCTACTCCTGCAGTTGGTTTATTTTTTCCAGTATAAAATATATTATACATGTTAATTCTTGATGACACCCTTGGTATGATATCCAGATACTAAGGCTCTGATCAGATAAAATGTTCCCAATGATGCTGTAAACTGTCAGTTACATTGCTGTCATGTGAACTCTACATTTGCAACTTTCTTAATCATTGATGCATATATCTCTCTGCTTCTATACAGAATATAAATTTTACTCGTTATTACTTGGTATTAGTGGCTAAACTTTCTGCAAGAGTTGTAAACTGTGAGATTTGTTTTGATCTAGTGCACAAACTACTTGCCAAGCAGAAACATGCCAGGGAACTAGGAGCGTGGCAGGCATCTTTTGGGTTTCTTCCATTGGTCCACTGAAAATAAATTAAAAAAACTTTCTTGTCCATCAGGTCCTAGTTTGTGCAAATTTAATGCATCTGTCCTACGATTTCCCTTCTGTTGATGGGCGAGATGTGATGTTTTTTACTTGGGAATTTAATGTTCTCATGTATGTAATAATTAATATTATGTAAAAAAAATCTATATTTGAAAAAAGTGAGAGTAGAGATTTTCACATTTGTCACTGGTGACAAATAATGATTTTACCAATTAAGTGTAATGTGTGAAGTTATCAGTAGTCTGAAACTACTTGTTGCTGCTGATTGTCAAATCTATAATGATAGTTTCTTTAAGGAAATCTATAATGTATGTCAGAACTCAACCAAAAGTTGTGATTGTGATAAGATGTCTGATGTCTGCTGGTGGTTTTGTTAAGGACAGGGAGAGGTATGAAAAGTCAACGAGTTCTGGAAAAGAGCTTCCAAAATCTTTTGCCTCTTCTGTGAAAACTTCAAACCGAAGCAAGATTTCGGGTTCCTCTAATTTCAGTAAAACCTTGTCTGAATCAAAGGAATCTATTGCCTTTAGATCTGCTAAACCATCACTGTTACAAAATAGTATAGGTAATCCCGTGTCTTGTGAATCTGCTAGTTCCTTGCAACCTAAGAGTGCATCATATATTGACAATACAACTACCACTTCAAAGTTGATGCATAGAAGTAAGACAGTTGACCATTTAGATTATCAACCATCATCGAAGGTCATCCTCACACTACAAGAGGATCAGTCAAGCACTCTAAACACTCCTGCAACAATAAGTGATGAAGAGGTCTGAGTCAAGCTGGCATTTTGTTGTCATGTTTTCTTGAAGTTCCTCTGCTAATGTTTTGCTAATTTCTGTTTCATCTTTTGCAGCTTGCATTATTATTGCATCAGGAGCTTAACAGATCTGCAAGAGTCTCGCGGGTGCCACGCATGCGGCATGCTGGTAGTTTACCCCAGTTAGCTTCTCCGACTGGTGCAAGCATGCTCATGAAGCAGTCACCATCTAATTCTGTGGGAAAAGACCATGGTTGGGTAAGTTGCACATATGTCACTTTTTAATTTCATTTATACTAGTGATTTCTCAATTACATTAATCGTTGTGCTTAAATAATACAAATATTCATTTCTCCCTTGGTAAGGTCGGTCCTTGTTAAGTTAGTTGTGTACTGATTTTTTTTCCTTTTATATCCTTGTTGATTTAAATATAAGGTGATAAGTGTGAAAACAATCTGCGATTAATACAAATAATCAAACAAGTGTGTGCGTGAGTAAACGAAATCAAACGGAGGAAGAAAAGATATAAACAGAAGAGAGATCCTCGAGTCCAGTTGAAACTGTCTCCTTAAAGCTATTTCGCCTCTCACCGTATGTGCGAGTCGATAGCCTCCCAGGATAAAACGAGGTAGCGGCGGCGTTACGGATAACGAGCACCTTCAGCGAGCTTGAACGGGCACGAAACTATCACCGAGAGAGAGAGATTTGTGTTTAGAGGCGAATATGTTTTTTTGGTGTGTCTAACTCTAACGCCTTAGAGGTGTTTATATAGGTGTAGATAGACTTGTGCGCTACTCTTTTCCATAATTAAATATCATTAATTATGGAATCGGTGTAATACTTGCAAGCTACTCTATTCCATAAATAATCTGAAACAGAATCAGATTAAATATATCAAGACATACACCATATCAATTAATCTGAAACAAAATCAAATTAATTTATGCCATAATATTTGAGCCAAATTCTAATGGAAAATAATAATTTCCATTATTAAGAGAATATCATCATATCTCACACATCTTTTAGTCATAATGCTCAAAAATATGACTTACCAATATGGGACTTATACCCATATTTTCCAACAATCCCCCACATGGGTGAGATTGGTGATCATAGTAGCACACACCAGACAGACAGACAGACAGACACGGAGTTTGACTTGGTGATAGTTTCTTCGATCAGATATAGCATACGATAGGTAGAGAATCCTCCTTGAACCTTCGCTCGAGTAAGCATACCGACTTTACTGGTAGACAGTAGACGTGCTTATCCTTGAACTGTTCGACCGTTTATGTAAACGATGATATACTTATCACTATATCGTTTCTAACTCGTTCAGCTCTCATGAGTATGTCCATTTTGGCCATGGAACATCGTCCTGGTTCTGCAGAAGTTTCTAAAGAATTATGCCTTGCAATTCTCCTTTGAAGCGGCCCCACTTCTCTCCCACATAGGTGATCTTTATCTTATAGAGTAACCCGCGTTTACTCAACTGAATTCCATGCGTTCACTCCTGAGCTCCATGTATTCATCAAAGATCATTAAAGGCTCAAAGCTTAACCTCGTACCTTACGGGTCTCACTGTTTCCTCATCATAGGAACAGGCCAGGGGTTACCCCCACAGTGATTTGGTCATCATGATTTAGTTGTCCCATTGAACCAAGTTCTTGGGATCTCCAGTCAGCAATGGTTGGGTGTCCACCATGATGCCGTTAAGCAATAGGCTTAAGGCCCATCCCTCTCGATGATTTCTCAACCACTTATCTTGATAACCCTTTGGTTAGTGGATCCGCGATATTATCCTTTGACGGTATATAGTCAATAGTGATAATTCCGGTTGAGATCAATTGTCTAATGGAACTGTGTCGTCGTCGTATATGACGAGACTTTCCATTATACATCGTGCTCTGTGCTCTGCCAATAGCGGATTGACTATCACAGTGAATCCCTATTGCAGTTACAGGCTTTGGCCATCTTGGAATATCCTCCAGAAACTGACGTAGATATTCAGCCTCTTCGGCGCATTTATCTAGTGCCACAAACTCAGCTTCCATCGTGGAATGAGTTATCACCGTTCGTTTTGAGGATTTCCATGATATTGCCGCTCCAGCTAATGTAAACACATAGCCACTCGTAGACTTAAGTGCTTTCTTGCTAGATATCCAATTTGTGTCAGTATATCCTTCTAATACTGCTGGGTATCTGCCATAGTGCAGTCCATAGTCTCGAGTTCCCCTCAAGTACCTTAGTACCCTTATAATCGCTTTCCAGTGATCAGCTCCCGGATTACTCGTAAACCTACTCAACTTGCTAATTGAGTATGCAATGTCTGGTCTTGTACAACTCATGAGGTACATCAGACTACCAATTATCCTCGAGTATTCCAATTGGGAAACAGCTACACCTTTGTTCTTGGATAGGTGCAAAGTCATATCCACAGGTGTCCTAGCTTTCTCAAAGTCATCCTTAAGAAACTTCTCAAGGATCTTGTCAACATAATGTGGTTGACTTAATGCGAGACCCTCTGATGTTCTAAAAATTTGAATTCCCAGAATTACATTTGCTAGTCCCATATCTTTCATGTCAAACCTTGATTTCAACATGTCCTTTGTAGATTTGATAACTTTATCATTGCTTCCAGCAATAAGTAGATCATCTACATATAGTGTCATCATGACATAGCCATTGTCATTCTCCTTGACATAGCTGTTCTCGTTATCCTTGTAATAGGCACAGCTATCACATTCATTGATTTTGAAACCATTGGCCAGCACGACCTCATCAAATTTTTCATGCCATTTCATAGGCGCTTGTTTCAAACCATACAATGATTTCACCAATCTACACACTTTCCTTTCTTGTCCTGGGACAACAAACCCTTCAGGTTGTTCCATATAGATTTCTTCATCTATGTCTCCATTTAGGAAAGCTGTTTTCACATCCATTTGATGTACAGTTAGATTACGCATTGCAGCAATAGCAAACATCATCCTTATGGACGTTATTCTCGTTACAGGAGAATATGTATCAAAGTAATCAAGGCCTTTTTGTTGCTTGTATCCTTTAATTACAAGTCTGGCCTTATACTTATCAATAGTGCCATCAGTTTTCAACTTCTTCTTGAAAACCCACTTGCTACCTAATGGTTTGCAACTAGTTAGCAAGTCCACTAATTCCCAAGTATGATTTTGTATAATTGAATCAACTTCATTCTTGATGGCCTCTTTCCACATAGGCCCATCAGGTGAGGTAACCGCCTCCTTATAAGTTTTTGGGTCACCTTCTTCGAGCAAATAGGTCATAAAATCAGACCCATAGGATTTCTCCGTTCGTTGTCTTTTGCTCCTTCTCACTACCCCCACATTTTCGTCTTCACTTTCGTCACTCTCATTATCGTCATCTACAGACTCATGAGATCGTTTAGACGTCGTAGGTTGTTGGTTTCCTGGATTACAGGGAAACATCGTCTCAAAAAATGAGGCATTCCTTGATTCCATAATGGTATTCCTTTGAATATCAGGAATCTTGGATTCATGAACAAGAAACCGATATGCAGTGCTGTGTGGAGGATATCCGATGAAGACACAATCCACAGTCTTAGGACCTATCTTCACCTTCTTTGGTGTAGGGATCAGTACCTTTGCAAGGCACCCCCACACTTTCAGGTGTTGGTAACTTGGTTTCTTTTTCTTCCACATTTCATAAGGACTTACATCCTTATTCTTGCGCATCGTAATATTTAAAATATTATTTGCGCTTAAGATGGCTTCTCCCCACATTGATTGTGGGAGCCCAGAGCTTAACAACATCGCATTCATCATCTCTTTCAGAGTGCGATTCTTCCTTTCAGTCCACACCATTTGACTGAGGGGAGTATGGTGCAGTGACCTCATGGATTATACCATGTTGTGAATAGAATTCCCCAAACGGTTCAACATATTCACCTCCACGATCACTTCGTATCGTTTTGATTTTCTCAGTTTGTTGTGTCTCAACTTCTTCCTTATAGATTTTAAATTTATCTATAGCTTCGTCTTTGCTTTTCAACAAATATACATAGCAGTATTTTGTACAATCATCAATGAATGTAATAAAATACTTGTTTCCTCCTCTTGTTGGAGCGAATTTTAAATCACA
Organism: Apium graveolens; assembly: GCF_009905375.1. Lineage (NCBI taxonomy): Eukaryota > Viridiplantae > Streptophyta > Magnoliopsida > Apiales > Apiaceae > Apium > Apium graveolens. The sequence continues at coordinate 242,190,596 of NC_133656.1, forward strand.
TATGTCGCTATGTATTAGGTCTAGCACTTTGGTGTTCCTTTCCACACGTTTAAATGATGATCTCGTTAATTTTGCCTCAACACAAGTCTCACACTTATGTTTTGGATCGATAGTAAGTTTAGGTATGTATTCTTTTGCACTTAAACGTCGTAAAGTGTCATAATTTACATGTCCTAATCTAGCATGCCATAAATTAGGAGACTCAAGCAAGTAAGCAGAAGAATTCTTCATTTCATTATCGTCCTTAACGGACATTACATTGAGCTTAAAAAGCCCATCAGTTAAATAACCCTTGCCTACAAACATACCACTCTTAGACAAAATAACTTTATCTGACTCTATTATAATGCGAAAGCCATGCTTATTCAACAGAGAACCAGACACAAGGTTCTTGCGAATATCAGGCACATAAAGTACATTCTTCAAAATCAGATTCTTTCCAGAGGTCATCTTCAGGATCACCGTGCCTTCACCCTCAATGGTAGAAGTTGCTGAATTCCCCATGTAGAGCTTCTCACCAGCATCGGAAGCTTTGAGGCTAGAGAAAACCGCCTTGTCTGAGCAAACATGCCTAGTAGCACCAGTATCAATCCACCATTCACGTGGATTAGAACCGACCAGGTTCACTTCAGAGACCGTAGCACAGAGGTCTATGTCACCCATCTCCTTGGAGATATTCTCTACCATGTTTGCTTCTTTCTTCTTGTTGGGCTTCTTGGGCTTCTTGCAGTCAGAAGACCTATGACCAACTTTATCACAGTTATAGCACTTCCCTTGAAATTTCGACTTCGAAATCCCTCCCTTGGGTGCCAGCTTTGCCCCTTTACCAGAATTAGCCTTCTTGGGCTTGGAGCTTTGAGCATGCTCCACCATGTTTGCCTTCTCAGTGGCAACGTTAATTTTTTTCTCGGACCCTCTGTTGTCTTCTTCAATACGAAGTCTAACAATAAGATCCTCCATAGACATCTCCTTTCGCTTGTGCTTAAGGTAGTTCTTGAAATCTTTCCATCCAGGTGGAAGCTTTTCAATAACAGCAGCAACTTGGAAAGACTCACTTATGACCATTCCCTCAGCATGAATGTCATGAATGATCACCTGCCATCTTATAATCAAGAAAGCGGCCAACAATCCACTTCTTTGCCCCAGCGTCCTCGGTTTTATACTTATGGTCAAGTGACTCCCATAAGACTTTAGCTGTTGGCTTCGCGCTATATACGTTATACAATGAGTCAGACAAACAATTTAACACATAGTTCCGACAGATGTAGTCGGAGTGCTTCCAAGCATCAGCAGCATACACAGTCTGCTTGTTACTCTCAGCAGTGAGCAACAGTGGTTCTTCCTTAAGGAAGCGATCCATATGCAACGTGGTCAGATAAAAGTGCATCTTTTGTTGCCAACGTTTGAAGTTCGTTCCGTTGAACTTCTCAGGTTTTTCAGCATGTGCAGCAGGCACAGTTGGCATAACAGGTGCAGCAGGCACCACGGGTGGAACAGATGGTACGTGCGTCTGTACTACAGGTGTATGCACACCAGTAGGCACCGCAGGTATGATCGGAGGAGTGAATCCTGCCGATATCTGTCCAAGAGGAACACTAAACTGTCCAATGACAGTGTGTCCTACAGGCACATGTCCCGAAGGCACATGTCCAACAGGCGTTTGACCCCCATCAGATCGTACGATCCGTGCGTTAGGGTTAATCGGCTGCTGGTGAACCCCATCAGATCCAGTGATCTGTGCGTTGGGATCAGCCGTCATGTTCATCGAATCGTTCACAGTTTGGTTCTCCATCGATCTGTTACTCAACAAAACAAGCAGATACAGATGTATCAGTCACAGATGTATATAAAATAAATAGCTTTAAGATTGTGAAAACAATCTGCGATTAATACAAATAATCAAACAAGTGTGTGCGTGAGTAAACGAAATCAAACGGAGGAAGAAAAGATATAAACAGAAGAGAGATCCTCGAGTCCAGTTGAAACTGTCTCCTTAAAGCTATTTCGCCTCTCACCGTATGTGCGAGTCGATAGCCTCCCAGGATAAAACGAGGTAGCGGCGGCGTTACGGATAACGAGCACCTTCAGCGAGCTTGAACGGGCACGAAACTATCACCGAGAGAGAGAGATTTGTGTTTAGAGGCGAATATGTTTTTTTGGTGTGTCTAACTCTAACGCCTTAGAGGTGTTTATATAGGTGTAGATAGACTTGTGCGCTACTCTTTTCCATAATTAAATATCATTAATTATGGAATCGGTGTAATACTTGCAAGCTACTCTATTCCATAAATAATCTGAAACAGAATCAGATTAAATATATCAAGACATACACCATATCAATTAATCTGAAACAAAATCAAATTAATTTATGCCATAATATTTGAGCCAAATTCTAATGGAAAATAATAATTTCCATTATTAAGAGAATATCATCATATCTCACACATCTTTTAGTCATAATGCTCAAAAATATGACTTACCAATATGGGACTTATACCCATATTTTCCAACAATAAATACTGTTAGGGTGTTAAGTAACCATCTATAATTAAAATCCTAAGGTGTTAGGAGGCGTCCTCAATTGGGTTATATAACTCTAATATATTGCGCGACATGTGTTAGATATATAACTCAAAAATCACTTTTTTTTTAAGAATCAAACTTTAAAACGCATCATGAGTATGTGTTTTCATAAACGTGATAAAAAAACAAAGTACTGTTTTAGTTATGTTTCCATAACTAAAACTAGGTATTGTTGACATCATAATTGTTTATCTCATCCATCCAATTGGTCGATATTGATCGCTTGCGTGTCATTCTTTATTGATGTTTTTATCAATGTTTATGTCTGGGGTGTTGGCTTTTTATAGCAAATTTTGAGAAATAGTGCACCCAATATCATAAAAAGAAAAATATGGCCCTTTATGGCACAAAAAAACAAGTCTTAGACATGTCTTCTTTTAAAGTACAAAGGCGTGCAACGTTTCTTATATTTATAACTCTGAAGTCACTTTTTTTTTAAGAAACAAACTTTAACGCGCATCATAAGTATGCGTTTCCAAAAATGTGATACACAGTGGCGTGTTTGGATGACATTACATGCAGTAGCGGTTTTATTAAATTGTAATGGATACATGTACATGTGCTTCGGAATGGTTCCCCACAACTGGTAATGTGTGGAGTCGACTCTGTGATCTTCACTTGAATGCACTACAAATGAACCACTGAACCAGATATATGCTTTGGCAAGATGTGAAAAACACAATATTATAATGTGTCACATATGGCATTAAGGGCCTTTTTATCCAGTTTATACAATATTATCTGTTGTTGTTTTTAACAATAAAGGTTTCCAAAAGAAAAGGAAAAAGTGTAGCGACAGAGGGAACTCAAAATTCTCAAGAGCTCCAGGATAAATCTAAGAGTATGAAGAGATCACTACTGCTGCCAGTTCAGAGGACCAATGACTCGACTCGCACAGAAAATTCTGTTACCAAGAGGGAAGTGGACAATGGGTAGGCACCAGCCATACAATCTGCTAACAAGAGTAATCCTCCTGCAACTAGCAAGCAACATGTGTCTTCTAGATGTAAATCGACTCAAACTGCCTCTGATGATGACTCTGGCACTGAAAACCGTGTGACCTACCGCACCTTACCAGGTTATTGCTTTAAGTTCTAGATTCTTCACATGTTTGAGAAAGATATAGCAACGTACAGAATAAGAAAAAGAAGTACTGTAAAAGGAAACCACTAGATAAATATAAAAATAGATCTGGTCTATGATATTCTCTTCTTCATTTCCTCATGCATGAATCCTTGTCTATAGGATTGCTCTCAGAGATTGCAACCAAGCCCATGACTTATAAGGAGCTTTGCGATGCTGTTTTACCGGTATGTGTGAAATGTCTTTGTTCACGTTAAACGTGAAAAAGATACAGTCTCAAGGTATGCCATTGTAAAGAAGAACGGTGATCGTTATGCCTACTCCAGCCACTCACAGGCGGTCCTTGACTGTCTGAGGAGCAGAAAAGCTTGGGCCCGCCTTGTTGATCGAGGCCCCAAGGTATGCCATTGTAATCATTAACAACTATTTCTAGTTCTGCTTAAATCAGCAGGAACACTGTTTGATGTTTCACTCTTGTTTAATTATCGATCAATGATTACAAACGAGTCATGGCCCGTATAAGAGATGGAAGAAGTGCTATTTATTAATATTACTTTGTTCACTAAAGGTTATAGAATCATACGTTTTTATGTATACTCATTCATCATGCCCCTTGTTTTTAGATGTCTTTTTTATCTCAATTGTTATTAAGTATGTTAAATTGATTTTTAATTATTGCACTAGTCAAATGTTGGAAGGAAGCCCCGCCGGTCCGATGCTGAGGGTCTTAGTATTGTGGAATCATTCATTGGCCACATACCCAAGGGTAAGAGGCAGATGAGGAAGCGGCGCAGAGAGTTAGCGCTGCAAGAAGGAGATCTCAAGAGTGTGGACGGTGATGATGTCAGCAGTGGTGAAGATTGCTTGAGTTCTAGTTCTAGTTCCATTAGTGGGGTGATGGGCTTGTCCAGTGGCGATGATGGAACAGGTTCGAATGGGGGGCCATCTGGAGTAGTAAGTGTTGTAGTTTTTTTTAATTATCTTCATGCCGGAAAACTCCAACGTCGTTCAAGTTTTACCAAGTGCAGACTTTTCTAGAACTTGGAAGGTGTTTTGTGTCAGACCGTAGTTTTTATCAGGAATTTAGAACTCGGAACGTGTTCTGTGTCAGACTGTGGTTTTTATCAGAAGTTTAAGAATAGTTTTGAAAAATTTTACGGTTGGATTCTCCAATTTATTGATAATCATATAACTATAAATTAAACCAAATATGACTCAAATTATGAAAAAATTATTACAATTATAAAAAATCTAAATTTTTTAGTGGGGGCACAATAAAAAATATATATTTATACTTTTTTTTAAAAAAAAACCGCTAATTTTTTGTTATCAGGGGCAGAGGGACACTCTCTGCTGACCCCTATATTGACCGTATATGAATCCGGCCCTGACCGTAGCAATTGACAAAGTAACTCTACAGTACTATTGGTTGAACAATTGTGTTCTCAACTTTGTTCATATCGTATATCAAGTAATCTAGGTAGTAAAAGTTCGTTACGCAGAAAAGAAACTACAGAGTGCATACTACTAGAAGATTAATGAGTCTGTTTCATTAACAGATACAGATATACCAACGACAACGATACGTCGATACTCAACTCGGTCACAAGAACTAGCTATCAGAATAGACAAAACCTTATAAGCAAGAAGATCATCAGAAATATTTGATCTTGTTCTCATTTTTTACATATGCCACTTGAGATCTTGAAGAAAAAACATGGCTATTGTGAAAGTCTACTGATCGAAGATATTATGAAAGAGGTCTGATCGTTTTCCATCATTCTAGTTGTTCACAGTTCTGCCAACGCTTCCATTTTGAGATCTTGTAAGCTGTTTCTGAATAATTCACTTGATAAATTTGAATAAGTGATGCACTTCCACAATTGACGCGAGAAGTTTCATATTGAGATCTTGTAAGCTGTTTCTCAACATATTATCCACTTGATAATTCTGAATAAGCGGCGCACTTTCACAATTGACACACATAATCCACTTGTATGATATAATTCAGGCAGAAATTATTACCTTTTCAGGGTTTGTGATGAAAATCTTAGACAATAGATGCCTCCATTCCATGGAAATCTGAATGTAGTTTGGTATCAAGAATGGGGCTTTCCGTATTCTCGGTCAAAAGCCAATTGTACATACGTTTACGAAGGTGTATAGCTCCCAATTTGAATTCAGGCAATTTAAAATTTAGCTTCTATTTCCCTTTCATATGCAAACTACTCTCATGTACACTAACCTCAATTGTCTTTTTAAAGTCATTTGGATCATTCGGATCCGAAAAGGGATAAGTCCCAACAAGCATCACATATAGAGTTACTCCGCAAGACCAAACATCTGAAATCTATTATCTCGATAATTTGATAGAACATATGGCTATTAGCAAAATTTAGTACATCACCTAGGAAATCAACAGAAATTAACTTATCACCTTTCCGTCGTACGCTTTTCTGCTCAGAACCTCTCGTGCAACATAAGCTGTTGTTCCCACATTAGATTTTGGTTGAGAATGAAAAACTGATGACTAGCAGTACGCAAATCCACCCAAAGAAAAGAGAGGAGGGAAGTGGATTTAGCAGACAGAACATTTTTGTAATGGTATATATCCGAGAGTAATTTGTAAAATTATTACCTTGGAGTACCCAGAATCACATATTTTGACACGTGGCGCTAGACTTCCATCTAACAGTGTATTTTCGAGCTTCAGATCTCTATGGCAGATATGCTGTACAACATCATAGATCGCTAAAAACTAAAACTGTGAAATTCAGAGCTGATACCAAAAACAAAGCACAGACACATACCATTGAATGACAATAGCTAACTCCTGATATTAGTTGTTGGAAGAAAAACCTTGCCTGGTTCCAAATATAACATGAAGTGCAAAATGAGTACATAAAATTTACCTATTAACTATTATAACGATGCCATTGGGAAACATCAAGATCTTATCTACCTCGATAAAGAGTTTGGAACAGAGACAATCCCTTTGAACTGTCATTGGTGATCCTGACACAGGAGTGAGGAGTAGACATGCCACTCATAATGAATGTCACTTTTTAGGGTTTCTATCAGATATGGAACCTAAGAAAGTGGATGAGGCACTTGAAGATCCAGATTGGGTTATTTCTATGCAAGAAGAACTCAATCAGTTTGAGAGGCAGAAGGTATGGAAGTTGGTACCCGACCAAAGGGTGAGTCGACCAAAGGGTGAGTCGGTAACAGGCACTAAGTGGGTATTTAGAAAAAAGTTAGATGAAGATGGCATTGTAATGAGAAACAAGGCCAGACTGGTAGCTAAAGGTTACTTTCAAGAAGAGGGTATAGATTATGATGAAACCTATGCACCGGTAGCTAGACTTGAGGCAATCAGGATATTTTTGGCATTCGCAGCATATTCAGATTTCAAGGTTTATCAAATGGATGAGAAGAGTGCATTATTAAATGGGGAGCTTGAAGAGGAAGTGTATGTGGAACAACCTCCAGGTTTTGAAAATCTAAATGTGGCTGACTTTGTATATTTTCTATTCAAACCTCTATGGTGTTAAGCAAGCTCCAAGGACATGGTATGACACTCACCAAGAGTTTTTACTTGAAAATGGTTTTACTAGAGGTGTTATAGATAAAACTGTGTTTCATAAAATGCATAAATCTGATATGATATTAGTTCAAGTATATGTTGATGACATTATATTTTGTTCTACTAATGATGATCTTTGTACGAGAGTTTTTAAACTAACGCAGAGTAAGTATGAAATGAGCATGATGGGAGAGTTGGACTACTTTCTTGAATTACAAGTGAGTCAATGGAAATATGGTGTATTCATCTGTCAATCCAAGTACATAAAAGAGCTTCTCAAGAAGTACAATATGGAAGATTCAACTCCGGAAAAGACTCCAATGCCAACAGCCTCTAAGCTTGATCATGACAAAACTGGTAAGAAAGTTGACATCACAAGCTACAGAGGTATGATAGGCTCATTACTTTATCTTACAACAAGTAAACCAGATATTATGTTTACAACATGGTTATGTGCTAAATTTCAAGCTCACCCTAAGGAATCTCATCTTATAGTTGTTAAGAGGATATTTAGGTAACTTAAGGGGACTCCAAATCTTGGAATTTGGTACCCTAAAGGTATAGGTTTTAACCTAGTTGGCTATACAGATTCATATTTTGCAGGTTGTAAGATTGACCATAAAAGTAATTCAGGAAGCTGTTACTTTCTTGGAAGAAGGTTGGTATCATGGCATAGCAAGAAGCAGTACTCAGTATCCACATCAACTGCGAAAGCTGAATACATAGCTACTGGAAGTTATTGTGCTCAAATCTTGTGGATGAGGAACCTACTGCGGGATTATGGTATGTTGATGTCAAATATTCCAATATTTTATGACAATACAAGTGTCATAGCAATCTCAAACAACCCGGTTAGAGGATCAAATTACAGACATGTTCACAAAACCACGTGATGAAAACATTTTCTCTAAGTTGGTTTGTGAACTTCCGATGTTAAATCTTTCTAATTAATAAATTAGAAGTCAATAACTATAATTTACATTAAATAAATTCACTTGTTATTCAATGTCAATATGATAAGGACATGTGAATTTATGTGTCATTATTTATTTCTTGTAGTTCAAATATTTGTGCGTTTGTACCTAATTGATAAATATTTTAGCACACTTATATTGATAAATTATTTGAAAATAAATTAATCATAATTGGTTAAGTTATGAGTAAAGTTTAGTAGCATAATTTTGATTTAATTATTTGAGACTTTATCAATTCAATAATAAAAGTTTCAATTTTAATAATCAAAGTTGTTATTTGTTAATTTTAGTGGACTTTAAATTATTTAATATTTAAAGAGGTTCATTAAAGTTAACTAGTAATTAGAAGCATAATTTATTTCATAAAAATATAATATTATCAAGTTTAATGATAATAGTTGTATTATTATGAATAAAATTATGAAGTACGGAAATTTTTTTAAGTACAGAGTTACTTGCGACCACAGTGCACTATAGGTCGCAAGTAAGTACTTAAACTATTTTTGTTCTTGTTACGGGGGATACTAGTCGCAAGTAACTACTTAGATTTGAGTTAGTTGCGACAAGGTTGTTCCCTGTAGTAGCTAAGTAAGACTAAAAAAATTGTATTAGAGTTACTTGCGACCTTAACATCAATGTGGTCGCAAGTAACTACATTGTTTTTCCAAGTTATTGCTTAGGTTACTTGCGACCCCTGTGAACTATAGGTCGCAAGTAACTGTCTTATTTTTTTTCTTCTGCGTTACTGTTGTGTATATATGTGATCTCCCAGTTCATATCTTTTTTATATATACATATATACACACAATCGCAAGTAAGGACGATAAAAGAGAGAATAATTTTCAATCGATTGGATAATATTACGATACCTAAAATAAATTAGGTCTTGGTTATAAATCGCAATCCAGCTCACATGGACTATTTTGAAAATAAGATTCGCTTTTTAGACGAGCACTCGATTGTGCATTATGCTTTAACTACTAATGTCTAATTAAATGTTGAGCTCCTCAGAAATATTCACACCTCATATATAGACACATCAGATGACGATCAACTAAACTTCATGTTCCCCATTAATGATGAGATAATTGAAATTATTGAGGATGATTTCAATGAACATCTTCATTTTCCTCGGGATGATTTCGATGATTTACCAAGGGACTGGGAAGTATTTAGCTTCTTCAAGGCCATAAGAAGCACCATGCCTAATGACAAGTATCCAAAGCACTTCAACAAAAGTCATCTACCCAAACCTTGGAACTTATTCTTCAACATTCTGTTCTTCTGTCAGTCTCCCAAGACTGGTGGATTTCACGGACTAACACATTTCATGAGGCTAGTTGGAGTGGCTATTGCTCATAATCTTTGAATCAACTTTGGACGTCTGATAATGCAAAAGATATTGGAGAACCAAGATCAAAAACAAGATTACATCTTATATGTCAAGTTCCTCCAGATTGTTCTCAATGGTAAGCTCACAGAAGCGCAGAAGGCCTTGGTTCACACAGACAATATGGAAAATTCACAAGTCGTGTCCTCAAAAATGGTGGGTAAACTGTTCAGACAAACTCCTTTTTCCAATAACAACCCCATTCATGTGATGGAATTCAAGCAAAAATACTTTGACTCCATTGCTCAAGAACCTGTCTCTGAGACTAAAGATGATCACGAACCTGATGCTGAAAATGAGGATGATCAAGAGGCAGAGGCTGAATATGAAGCAGATCTTCAACCTAATCTTAACGCTCAACTAATGGATGTTGACCAAGAATTTGTAATTGTTGAACAGCCAGAAGAGGTTTCTCAACCTGAAGCTGCTGAACATCAAGAAGAAACTGAGCCAAATCAACCATAGAAAAATGTTTAAAGGCTAGAATTCACAGGTATGAATGAATCTTCTATGAGTACTACTTTTAATGATTTTATTGACACTGATTCACGTAATCTTGGTGACTTTCACACACAACTTTCCCGAGAGCAATTACAATCAGGAGGCAGTGAGTTTGTATTCCCTCAAATTCATAACCACCCTCTAGAGCCCATAAATATATCTCAAACTCTCTTAGCCCAATCCCTTGCGTATAAGGATTCTTTTGTGTATAGAGGGAGAAACTGCACATGATACAAAAAATAAGGAAGGTACTTTGAGTGAACCCACAACTCTGTCTCCAACGAAGGAAAATAGTATCCCCGCTAAGACAACTATAACCTCCCATGTATCTTCCCAAAAGGATACAATGGCTGAAAAGGCACATAAACAGTTATCGGATCCATCTTCTCAACAAGGTGGGTCTATTAAAATTCGCCCGTTAGCCACGACATCCTGTAATGAGTCAAACAAACTCTCAAATCTTCAACCTCTTGAAGTTTTACGTGAGTCAATTAGAAGAGCGTTATTTGGTGAGGATGTATTGACGAAAACAGGGAATTCAACCACATTATGGTTATAATATCATGTTGGAGGTCCTTCAATGGATCAACTTCCTTCACAGGTGTTAGGAGAGAGTGTTGTAATCACTGCGACATCCAGCACAACACGTGCCTCCCCAGGACTAAAACTTTGGATACATCTATGGATAGGGGATCCAACATTGGTGCGGATCGAAAACCCATTGGCGATGTACCAGATTCAACTGGTGAGCATACGGGAAACGTATCTTCACCGACACTGGAGGAAGCTGAGGAACAGATGCCAAATATGACTGCCTCAGTGATCCTCCCAGAAATTCAAACTCTTGACCAGTCGTCTCATGATGAGATGCAACTTTTCTTGAACAAGGATCGGAAATCGCGAACTCCCATTTCACCACTGTTGACCTCCTTAAGGATGGCTCCAGTGCTTTCTGCAGGTACATCTTCTGGATCTCGGAGCTATGAGCAGAGTGTATCCGTGAGGGTGAGTGAAACACAAACCCCTAAACCGAGTGATGGAGTGTTGAGTGATACACTGCGAGAAGCCCGTGAGACACCTACCTCCCAAACTACACCTATAGACATGTCACAATATGTAACCAAATCTTACCTTGAAAAGCAGTTAGCATTTAAAGATAGCTATCTCAAAGAACAACTGGCTCTCAAGGATCAATATCTCAAAGATGAATTGTCTATCAAGGATCACCAGATTGCACATCTTTCCGAACAACTTGACCTTCGACAAGCATCATTTGCTAGTTTACGGGAATTCGTGGAGCTATCTCTCTCTCACTCAGGAAAGGGAAAAGCAATTTCCAATATTGAGCCAAAGATCTCAGTTAGCAAGCAAGCGCCAATCCCTGTCTCCTCTGGAATAGATTTTTCCAGTACTGGCCCAAAGACCTCAGTCAGTAAGCAAGTGTTTGTTTCAAAATCACCTACTCAAGAGATCCCTGTCTTGATCTTGCCTGCTCAATCAACCCCAGCTCTGAAGGATAACACAACTTAGGGGGGAAATGGGTGGAGCAAGAAAAAGTAGTTGCTGCTGTGAACTTAATTCAAGATGCTTTTCAAGCAGCTGATTCTAGGTATGATGAGTTTGGAGATGAGCTTCAAGAAGAAAAGGATGAAGAAGAGGAGAGGATTGATGGAAAGGTGTTACTAAAGTTAAGACATACTGCTGAGAAGAGTTCTACGACTCAGGGGGGGAATTCAACATCAAAACAAGATCATTTGAGCTAAGTCATTACAACTCAGAGGAATCATCTGTCGGAGATATATGCTCCAAAGCCCCTATTCTTAGAGTATGAACTGGAAAAAGGAGAGATAGACGAGAGTGATGTTCCTAAGGGGTATGAACCTAGATTTGAAGAAGTGGTCACGGAGGAGAGAAAGATTATCTCTGAGGACTAGGAATGTGAAGATGAAGATGCCTTCTCGGATGACTGTTTGTTCTATGGATTACAGGAGAAATTCAACCTGATCTTATGAAGAAATTCAGGGAGAGATTGAAAGATCAAGAGCTAGAGTGCAAAGAGCCATACAGAGAAGGGAAGCAAGAGAAGCAAAAGAATCATATCTTCGGGCAAACAGGAGGGGAAAGGAATGGGATGAGATAAAAGGAAAATGGACAAATCTGAAAACTATTATAAGTTAGAACCTGACAATCGGAATCTTCTAAACACTATGGAGAAGTACATAGAGGATTATCCCAATATTCATGAGTTCTATGATCAGTTTAATAGGATAATCACTGTGAATATTCTAAAGAATGGATGGAAAATCATTGTCGATCACAGAGATGGACTTCAAATAAAGATCTCTACTAGTGTATTAAAGAAGCTAAATATTGTGGAACTATTTGTCTTAGCATCAAAAATCCCTTAGTTGAAAATGAATGAGAATGAATACTTCAGAGACAAGCTTCAGAAGATGATGATGGATGTGTCTCCTCAAGCATTCTCTAATCCATTCGTGATCAAAGTATTTGCAGATTGCAGAATGCAGAACATCACCATGTATGATTAACCTATAAGATCCATTCATTATCTATAACTCACTTTCCTGGAAAGTAAACTCAAGAGCAAAAAAGCAAAATTGGAGGCACCAGGAGTCAAAAAATCAGAAGCAGGCTTTAGAGCTGCTAAAGTTCTATATGTTTACAAGCTCAATGATAAAATGATTAGGGATACAGAGAAGGACATGAAGAAAATTAAAAGAAATTATCATGATATGGTGTTCATAAATGGAGAGCCATAAATTAATCTTCTTAAAGATAGTGAACCTATCATCAACACTGACAGTGAAGGGGATCTAGTCTTTGAGATCAACAAAGCAAAGATTAAGATCAATAATTTCATAACAAGCGGATCAGAATCATTACATCAAGCCTTGATGGATGTCAGACTATCCACATGTAAAAAGGACAAGATTGCTTTGATTCCAATCATAAGAATACTTGATGAGGTAGTGGAAGAAGAATCGATTAACGACACGAAGGAGAAGCTCGTGATTTGGTCCAAGCAAGACTGAATGACCTTCTGGATAGAAGTAAAGGATCATCTCTCCCACACTCAACAAAATCAACAAATCCTAGAAAGAAAGCTACCAAGAGAAAGCCTGATCAGACTCAATCCATTCAAGAAGGAGAAGGTAGTAAATGCAAGAAGCTCAAGAAAACAAAAATAAAGAAGACATAGATTATCCGTTCAGGCTAGAGGAACACTTCTTTGTAATTTATAATTTAAGAAATCTGGAATTGAATATGTAATCCAGAATGTATTTAATATCTTACTCTGTTTTGAGGTTGTACTTTTTCATATTGTCATTTGAGTTATCCTTAGGGATTGCTTGTCAAACTCTAACAATCAAATAGGGGGAGATTGTAAAGCATAATGTAACGTAATATGTAATCGAGGAATTATAACTCAACATAAAACATAAATAGATAAACAATATTAAATTATGAAACATAGGAACCCTAATGATGAAGACTGGATATATACAAAGAATCAAAAGATGGAATTGATGTTTTAAGTTCATAATCAAGTCATGGGAAGAAGTTCATTAACATGTTCAAGCCTCCATAAAGAATAAGATGTCGATGGACTTCCAGTGTCAGTGAAATGATTTGATTTGAAGTATTGAAGATCAAGGGTTCAGTAATTGAAGCACTGAATAATCAACCAAGGTGTATCAGCTCAGCATTACAAAAGAATTTGAATTAAATCAATTCATGTTAGTTGTTTGTGAACCAGACCAGTGCACCAAGCATCAGCATATTAGAGAAGGTTTAGTTCAGTTATACAGAAAGATCAATATTGATACAATTATTAGAGTCCAGAATTTTTCTAAGTCAAAGATCCACTGTCAAGACAACTAGATCGCAAGTAAGTTGCAAGAAACAAAAATTGGCTAAGGAAAAATAGCTTACTATCCTGGTCGTAAGTATCTCATTCAGGGAGCTACAGGTCACAAGTAACTTTGTGAATTGGGAAATATGCATCCACCTAGAAGCACAAGGTCGTAAGTAACCTGTACAGGGAAAGACAGGTCGCAAGTAAGTATTAGAGATGAAATTAAGGAAAAATCTTACACAGGTCTCCCTAGGTCGCAAGTAACTTTGCCCTAGGGAACTAGGTCGCAAGTAAATGCTAAAGGAGAAATTTGCTAAGGCAAAATCACCTGTGATGTTCTGGTCGCAAGTAAGTGACTAGAAAAGGCTACTAGTGGTCGCAAGTTAAGTAGCAACCAAAGAACTCTCTCTTGTCGCAAGTAACTACTTGGTTGTGTTATTGTGAATTATAAATGCAGCAATTCAATGATTTGAATGGACAGAAATGTGCCACCTTCCCTAAGGAATTGAAGTCGAAAAAGCAGAAAATGAATACAATTTCATTTGGTAATCTTCCTCAGCTAACAGAAAGTATTTTACGGGAGCTCCATTAAAGACTTCATTTATTAAGCTTGTAAACACAAAGTTGTGTTGTTGAATTTATATTAATAAAATAATATATTTCTCGAATTATTTTGTGTCTATTTTAATTCCGTACATATAACGAAGAAGGGTTTATACGATACTTTGGAAGCGGCTTATGTTGATGAACAGTTATACAACTTTGGTATTTATGAATTAACGTCATAAGGGGAAGCTTAATTTCCATCTTAATATGTGACTTTGGATTGTGTTACATATTCAGCTCCTGGCTACTGCTGTTTTATTGATCTAAAACTGTATACCTCTACAATCATCTAGTACTTCATGATTGTAATTCAGGCTGAGCACAATATTTTCATGCACTCATTTTACATATTAAGTGTAACTTGTGTATTCGGCGGTTCCTTATTTAGCGCTATTTTGATCAATAAAACCGATAAAATGAATATGCTAATGAAGGCTACAGATTTAAAGATTCAGATAAGAGGAAGAAACTTATAATATCTTAACCGCTCATGTTATTTTGGTGATTGATTTTCTAATATGAAAGTTTTAACCTGTGTCAGAGGGAGTAAAACACCAGGGAAGGTTTGGACCCTCCCTGAAATTGGTCCAAATTGTTTTTTTAAGAAAGCCCAATGTAAAAGTTCCCCAAAAAATACACATTCACAAAACTCACGCATCAGCACATACAAATCAATGAAAAATTCAGAAAACAGAGAAATGTGATAAGAGAAGAGAGATGTGACCAAGAGAGTTGTGATAATAGTGAACAAAAACGGATAAGTGATAATAGTTTGTAACATGATAGGGGACGAATGGTTAAATGTTTAAATAATTTATTGATAATATATATTGAGCATTATATTTTCCTAAGCGTGAAAACTGAAGATGTACTTCAAACGTCCGGAGCGTAGACGGGAGCGCTGAAAACATATAATTGTAATAAAATATGTTTTTCATGATATTATTTTGCACTTTTCTACTTTTAGTTGAGAATTTTTTTTAGCTTATATTCGCCTTCTCTCTGATTTCAACAACTCTCATTTTTTACACTTCTTTCGAGCCGCTTATCACTGCTTTAGGTAGCACTATGGCCTTCAAAAAAAATTACAATTTTGTTTTTGTAAAAATGTAAATTTTAATTATTTTTTGCAAAACGACTTTTTTGGGAAAAAAGGTATGCAATTTTACAATTGAAATTAATCAAATCAACTTTACTGAAAATTTAGGAATAATAATCAGTGGTTTAAAATTGCATTTAAGGTTACACCCAAATTACAAAATCTTGTATCTGTAATAGTTTTTGGTTGGGATTTGCCTTTAATATTGGATTTGTTAGATCAAATGTACCCTTGTTAAATGTAATCAAAAATAGTTTTAATTATTTTGCTGAAACAAAAGTCTCATTTTCTCGAGTTACAAACCATATTTTATTGCGTATATTTACAGAAAACAGCAAAATCGTAAAAAAACTTTAAAAAGTTAGCACTTTTGCTCATTTTCCATTATTTAAATAATTCATAAATAAATAAACTTCATAGAAATTTTAGAAAATTTAAACAACACATCACACAAGAAAACAAACACCCATATTTCGCAAAAAACATTTTCCTATACTTTTTCATAAAAAATTATAAGAAAATATTTAATCTACATAATACGTTACACCAACATAATAGATATTGGCACACATTGTCAAACACAATAAATCACAAATTTCCAAAAAATTTCTTCTCAAGGTAGTACTAGGGGTGAGTAAAACCAAACCGAAACCGAGAAACTGAACCGAATCGTATAATTTCAGTTCTGTTTGGTTTGAGTTTTTCAAAAATTTCGGTTAATTCGTTTTTTCGGTTTGAACCGAAATAATATTGGTTCAGTTCGGTTAATCTAAAAATAAATTCGGTTTAACTGAAATAACCTAAATCTAAAATATATATATTTTTTGAATTATATTATATATATATAATGTAATATAGTAAATATAAACAAAAAACAGACTGTATGTATTTTCAATTGGTTAGAATGTATGTATCTTCATTTTTTACATATATAATATAATATGTATTCTTTTAACATTTCGAATTATTTTTTATTTCCATTTTAAATTATTTTGATAAAATTTTCAAATATTTCGGTTTTCAGAAACTAAATCGAATTAACCGAAATAATTCAGTTCGGTTTGTGCATAAGTTTGGTTCGGTTCGGTTCGATTACGAAAAAATTATCACTTCGATTTTCGTTTAATTCGGTTTGGTTCGGTTTCTGACCGAACCGACCCGACGCTGAGCCCTATGTAGCACTATGGCCTTTAAATATAAGTATTTATTTTTTAGTAAGAAACGTAAATTTAAAAAAAAAATTGCAAAAAAATTTTTTTTTTTAGAAAAAGACGAGCTATACAATTTTACAACTGAAATTAACCAAAATTAATTTTAAAAACAAATTGAAAATATTAATAATTATGAGACTACTCTAATAAAAACCAATTTTAGAATATACAATAGAAACTGAATAATATTTTTTTAAAATTACTTTGAAATATATCAAATATGGTATGCAAATTGATCGTTGAGTGATGGAGAAAAGTACAGTGAATTCGGATTTAAAAAAAACATACCCTTTAACGGGAAAAATCAATTTAAAAATGGAGGGGGAAAACTGAGATTGTCTGTAGGGTGCAAATTAGTTGGGTGTGATGTTTTAAAGGGAACCGGACATTAAATTAAATTGATCTAATGATTTAGATTAATTTCTAGTTTGTATTCTAATTTAATTTTTATTTGATCATTTGCCTAATAATCCTATTTAGTTTAAAATTACATTTAAGGTTGCACCCAATTTACAAAATCTTGTAATTGTAGCTGTATTTGGTTGGAAGTTGCATTTTGGATTTGTTAAATTAAATGTAATCTTCTTGGAGATTGTTTGGTTCGGCTCATATTTCCAACCCATATCTAGTGTTTAGTTGACTATTTTAAAATTAGATATCATTTCTTATACTCATCTAGAATCAAATTTGATACATGTGGATTTAAGAGAGTAGTATGAGGTATAAATTAAATTTCATTATCTCATTTTTAATTATAAAGTTGAATACAATCTTAAAACATATATCTTAAATATCATGTTGTTTAATAAGTTATGCTTATTTTTATTTAATTCAAATTATTAATAATTTTTTTGATTTAAATATTATAAATGAACATTGAATTTTAAAATTTTAATTTTTTAATCACTTATATATATTTATTTTTGTTTGTATGTTATATAACAACTTAAATTCGACATATGCCATATATAAAAGTTTGATTCAATCAATGAATCAAAAATATTTAATTTAAAAAGATTTCATTCCATCACCGAAACAACACATGATATGGGATTGATTTTTGAACCTCATGCCGGCCCAACCTGATTCTTTATTCCAAACTCATATCGGCTTCTGAACCAAACGACCCTTAAATGTAATCAAAAACAGTTTTAATTATTTTGCAAAAGCAGAAGTCGCACTTGGTTACAAACCATATTTTTATTACGAATATTTATAGAAAGCAGCAAAATTGTAAAAAAGCTTTAAAAAGTTAGCACTTTTGATCATTTTCCTTCATTTAATTAATTCATAAATAAATACATTTCATAGAAATTTTAGAAAATTCAAACAACACATCTCACAAAAAAATAAACACCCATACTTCCAAAATAAATAAATTCCTCTACTTTTTCATTAAAAATAATAAGAAAATATTGAATCTACAAAATACGTTACACCAACATAACACATATTGACACATATTGTCAAACACAATAAATCACAAAGTTCCAAAAAAAATCATCTCTGGAACCCACGAGTTCACACCAAAAAATAAATTTCTATCTACCACCATCAAAATTAAAAAAAAAACTCCTAAAAATAAAATAAATCACAAATTATATTACAACCTCGTACCCCCTTGTTTGATAAGAGACAAACTTGCAATTCTCGCCACCTTCTACAGTTCTACTCCTTCTTCTTCCAGACAACGACTACTACATCTTCGCGATTTCCGAGGTAACATTCTTTTTACCCCCAATCTCAGTTTTACTTTGTGTAAATATTTGTTTTTAACTTCATTTTTTATGTAAGTCATTTCAATTCTAGTGTTCGTTTTATAGTTCATGTGATTTTACGTAGTTTTTGAATTTTAATTACACGATGTTGATTAGGGTTTTGAATTTGTGATTATTTAGATTATTTTACTGTAGTTACGTTGATATGATTTTTTTAATTGTAGCATTCGTTTTATAGTTGGTGCAATTTTAAGTGATTTTTTTTTAATTTTGATTGAATGGATTGAATTTGTGAGTATTTGTTGTGTGTTGTTGTTTCAACTCCATGTTAATGTAATTCCTGTTGAATTCGTGTAATTTACGTGATTATTGGTTCTTGATTGTTTTTAAGTAAATGATGTGGATTGAGGTTTTGAATTTGTGATTGTTTGTAGTGTGTAATTATTTTTAACTCCATGTTAATGTAATTCATATCAATTTAAGCTTTGGTTTCGTATAATTTAGGTAGTTATTGATTTTTAACCATTTTTAAGTGAATGATGTGGATTAAGGTTTTGAAGTTGCGATTGTTTACGGTATGTAATTATTTTAAGTCCATGTTGATGTCATTGATTTCGATTCAAGCCTTTGTTGCATGTAATTTATGTAATTGTTGATTTTTAAGCATTTGTAAGTGAATGATGTGAATTAAGGTTTTGAATTTGTGATTGTTTACGGTATGTAATTATTTTAACTCCACATTGATGTCATTCTTTTTTATTCAAGCCTTTGTTGCATGTAATTATTTATGTGATTGTTGATTTTTAAGCCATTTTTGGTTAAATGATGTAAATTTGGGTTTGAATTTGTGATATAATTGGTTTATGATTACAGATATGGAGCCAACGGAAGATTGGGGAAACAAATCATGGATGGTGGATTGTGCGTGTGGAGTGAATTTCGATGATGGAGAGGAAATGGTGAATTGTGATGAGTGTGGAGTGTGGGTGCACACGAGGTGTTCGAGGTACGTAAAGAGCGAAAAAGTGTTTACGTGTGAGAAATGTAGGAGGAAGAGTAAGAGGGGTGAGAATATTGAGGATGAGGTTGCTGATAGTTTGCTTGGAATGGCGAATAAGAGTGGGGAGAATGTGGGGTCTAGCAGGACGACTTGGACAGGGAGGGTTCCGAGGGAGGAGAGGGCGCATGTGCAAGGAGTGGTTGGTGGGGAAAGCGCGGGAACGGGGATTTTTGGGTCGGCGTTGTGGAGGGCGAGCGGGTATGTACATAAGAAGTTTGGTTTTCAGTATAAGGCGTTTGATTGGAATGACGGGAATGAGACTGGTCATAATGAGGGTGGTGGAAATGAGCTTGGTAGTGAGGGTAGTAATGGGGGAGCGTTGTCTTTGTTGAATAATTATAAAGCGGGGGGTGTTGGTGGTAGTGTAAGTTTTGGTGCGGGGAAGAGAACAAGAGATGAAGAAAGTAATAAAAAGAAAAGGGAGGAAGGCGAGGAAGTTAATGACAATACAACTACCACTTCTAAGTTGATGCATAGAAGTAAGACAGTTGACCATTTAGATTATCAACCATCATCGAAGGTCAACCTCACACTACAGGAGGATCAGTCAAGCACTCTAAACACTCCTGCAACAATAAGTGATGAAGAGGTCTGAGTCAAGCTGGCGTTTTGTTGTCATGTTTTCTTGAAGTTCCTCTGCTAATGTTTTGCTAATTTATGTTTCATCTTTTGCAGCTTGCATTATTATTGCATCAGGAGCTTAACAGATCTGCAAGAGTCTCGCGGGTGCCACGCATGCGGCATGCTGGTAGTTTACCCCAGTTAGCTTCTCCGACTGGTGCAAGCATGCTCATGAAGCAGTCACCATCTAATTCTGTGGGAAAAGACCGTGGTTCGGTAAGTTGCACATGTCACTTTTAATTTCATTTATACTAGTGATTTCTCAATTAAATTAATCGTTGTGCTTAAACAATACAAATATTCATTTCGCCCTTGGTAAGGCCCGTCCTTGTTAAGTTAGTTGTGTACTAATTTTTTTCCTTTTATATCCTTGTTGATTTAAATATAACGTGATAAGTACTGTTAGGGTGTTAAGTAACCATCTATAATTAAAATTCTAAGGTGTTTGGAGGCGTCCTCAATTGGGTTATATAATTGTAATATCTTGCATGACATGTCTTAGATATATAACTCTAAAATCACTTTGTTTTTAAGAATCAAACATTAAAGCGCATTATGAGTATGCGTTTCCATAAACGTGATAAAAAACAAAGTACTGTTTTAGTTATGTTTCCATAACTAAAACTAGGTATTGTTGACATTATAAATGTTTATCTCATCCTTCCAATTGGTTGATATTAATCGCTTACGTGTCATTCTTTATTGATGTTTTTATCAATGTTTATGTCTGGCCTTTTATGGCAAATTTTGAGAAATAGTGCACCCAATATCATAAAAGGAAAAATATGGCCTTTTATGGCACAGAAAAACGAGTCTTAGACATGTCTTCTTCTAAACGCAAAGTCGTGCAACGTTTCTTATATTTATAACTCTGAAGTCACTTTTTTTTTAAGAAACAAACTTTAATGCGCATCATAAGTATGCGTTTCCAAAAACGTGATACATAGTGGCGTGTTTGGAAGACGTCACATGCAGTAGCAGTTTTACTAAATTGTAATGGATACCTGTACATGTGTTTCGGAATGGTTCCACACAACTGGTAATGTGTGGAGTCGACTCTGTGATCTTCACTTGAATGCACTACAAATGAACCACTGAACCAGATATATGCTTTGGCAAGATGTGAAACACACAATATTATAATGTGTCACATGTGGCATTAAGGGCCTTTCTATCCAGTTTATACTTTTTGGGCAATTTTCCTTAGATATCTATTAAGTTTCATCCTCTAATGATGTCATTTCTCATTTTTAATATTACTTGCACGGTTAATTTTCATATCTAATGAAGGTGAAGTGAAGCCTGAGGAGATTATATAAAAATAACCATGTTAAGGTAATGTCTTACATTGCCGAGGGTATAGCTTTGTACTTCTTTAGCCTAGTGGTATCCATCTTCCCTTGGTAACAAGAGGGCGAGAGATTGACCTTGTGTAGACAGCATTTATGACAGGCTGACACTGTGAGTATTAAATTTTCTGTAAATGACCGATAATCGAAAAAAGCTATAGTGGAAAAGGATGAGTAAAAACAGTTTAAAATTTTCAATTGTTCCTTTTTTCTTTTATAAATGATAATGGCTGCTCGACTTAGCTTAATGGTAGTATCTGTTGTTGTTTTTAACAATAAAGGTTTCCAAAAGAAAAGGAAAAAGTGTAGCAACAGAGGGAACTCAAAATTCTCAAGAGCTCCAAGATGAATCTAAGAGTATGAAGAGATCACTACTGCTGCCAGTTCAGAGGACCAATGACTCGGCTCGCACAGAAAATTCTGTTACCATGAGGGTAGTGGACAATGGGTCAGCACCAACCATACAATCTGCTAACAAGAGTAATCCTCCTGCAACTAGCAAGCAGCATGTGTCTTCCAGATGTAAATCGACTCAAACTGCCTCTGATGATGACTCTGGCACTGAAAACCGTGTGACTTACCGCACCTTACCAGGTTATTGCTTTAAGTTCTAGATTCTTCACATGTTTGAGAAAGATATAGCAACGTACAGAATAAGAAAAAGAAGTACTGTAAAAGGAAACCACTAGATAAATATAAAAATAGATCTGGTCTATGATATTCTCTTCTTCATTTCCTCATGCATGAATCCTTGTCTATAGGATTGCTCTCAGAGATTGTAACCAAGCCCATGACTTATAAGGAGCTTTGCGATGCTGTTTTACCGGTATGTGTGAAATGTCTTTGTTCACGTTAAACGTGAAAAAGATACAGTCTCACAACTTTCTGATTCTCTGTGCAGCACTGGCCTCACTTGAGGAAGAAGAACGGTGATCGTTATGCCTATTCCAGCCACTCACAGGCGGTCCTTGACTGTCTGAGGAGCAGAAAAGCTTGGGCCCGCCTTGTTGATCGAGGTCCCAAGGTATGCCATTGTAATCATTAGCAACTATTTCTAGTTCTGCTTTCTAGTTCTGCTTAAATCAGCAGGAACACTGTTTGATGTTTCACTCTTGTTTAATTATCGATCAATGATTACAAACGAGTCATGGCCCGTATAAGAGATGGAAGAAGTGCTATTTATTAATATTACTTTGTTCACTAAAGGTTATAGAATCATACGTTTTTATGTATACTCATTCACCATGCCCCTTGTTTTTAGATGTCTTTTTTATCTCAATTGTTATTTAGTATGTTAAATTGATTTTTAATTATTGCACTAGTCAAATGTTGGAAGGAAGCCCCGCCGGTCCGATGCTGAGGGTCTTAGTATTGTGGAATCATTCATTGGCCACATACCTAAGGGTAAGAGGCAGATGAGGAAGCGGCGCAGAGAGTTAGCGCTGAAAGAAGGAGATCTCAAGAGTGTGGACGGTGATGATGTCAGCAGTGGTGAAGATAGCTTGAGTTCTAGTTCCAGTAGTGGGGAGATGGGCTTGTCCAGTGGCGATGGTGGAACAGGTTCGAATGGGGGGCCATCTGGAGTTTATGCTTCAGAGTAGTTTCGTAAGTGTTGTAGTTTTTTTTATGATCTTCATGCCGGAAAACTCCAACATTGTTCGAATTTTACCAAGTGCAGACTTTTCTAGAACTTGGAAGGTGTTCTGTGTCATACTGTAGTTTTTATGAGGAGTTAAGAACTTGGAAGGTGTTCTCTGTCAAACTGTAGTTTAAGAATAGTTTTGAAAACTTTTACAGTTGCATTTATGTCAGTGTTTCCTGGATTACCATCGATATATGTTGCTTCTGTTTTTGATCATGTTTTATGACATCCCCTGTGAAGCTAAAATTTATGGTTTCGCCCTTGGAAACAATACACGGTAGCCAGCGGCGGATTATATTTAAGTGATCATGTTACTTTTAGTGGTCTAAATTCAATTCTTTTTTGATCATTTTCACTAGAAACCTCATATAGTATAGAAATCAAGACAACACACTCTAGATTTTTTTTGATACTGAAAATTAATATTTCAACCAATTATTCTCCAATTTATTGATAATCATATAATTATAAATAAAACCAAATATGACTCAAATTATGAAAAAATTATTAATATTATAGAAAACCTAAATTTTTTAGTGGGGCACTATAAAAAATATATATTTATACTTTTAAAAAAAACGCTAATTTTTGGTTATCAGGGGCAGGGGCACGTGTCCCTGCTGACCCTATATGAATCTGGCCCTGACAGTAGCAATTGACAAAGTAACTCTACAGTGTATGGTACTATTGGTTGAACAATTGTGTTCTCAACTTTGTTCATATCTGTATATCAAGTAATCTAGGTAGTAAAAGTTCATTACGCAGAAAAGAAACTACAGAGTGCATACTACTTGAAGAGCAACGCCAGTGTAAAAGGTACATGGGGTTTTCTTTAACATTGATAGGGTGTACTAGAAGATTAAGGAGTCTGTTTCATTAACAGATACAGATATACCAACGACAACGATACGTCGATACTCAACTCGGTCACAAGAACTAGCTATGAGAATAGACAAAACCATATAAGCAAGAAGATCATCAGAAATATTTGATCTTGTTCTCATCTTTACATATGCCACTTGAGATCTTGAAGAAAGAACATGGCTATTATGAAAGTCTACTGATAGAAGATATTATGAAAGAAGTCTGATCGTTTTCCATCATTCTAGTTGTTCACAGTTCTGCCAACACTTCCATTTTGAGATCTTGTAAGCTGTTTCTGAATAATTCACTTGATAAATTTGAATAAGTGATGCACTTCCACAATTGACGCGAGAAGTTCCATATTGAGATCTTGTAAGCTTTTTCTGAACATATTATCCACTTGATAATTCTGAATAAGCGGTGCACTTTCACAATTGACACACATAATCGCCACTTGTTTCTATGTCTTCAACATCTGCATCATCCATATAATCAAAGTCCATACTACCTCCAAGTGAAAATTTCCCACCTTTAGTTGCCTCAGAAGGCACAGTCCTTGCTTCCTGTAGTATCGCTAATACATCTTCAATGCTTTGGGATGGGAAGTTTACATCATTGCATTGATAGCTTCCTCCTTCCATTAGCTCCATAGGCAAGTTCTTCAGGAACCAAGGATGTCCTTTAATTTCAGAAATCGTTATCCTCTGTAAATCAAAGAAGAAAAGAAAATTATGAATTATGACAGAGAAAATTGTATGATATTAATTCAGGGCAGAAATTATTAGCTTTTCAGGGTTTGTGATGAAAATCTTCGACAATAGATGCCTCCATTCCATGGAAATCTGAATGCAGTTTGGTATCAAGAATGGGGCTTTCAGTATTCTCTGTCAAAAGCCAATTGTACATACGTTTACGAAGGCGTATAGCTCCGAAAAGTCATTTGGATCATTCGGATCCGAAAAGGGATAAGTCCCAACAAGCATCACATATAGAGTTACTCCGCAAGACCAAACATCTGAAATCTATTATCTCGATAATTAGATAGAACATATGGCTATTAGCAAAATTTAGTACATCACCTAGGAAATCAACCGGAATTAACTTATCACCTTTCCGTCGTACGCTTTTCTGCTTAGAACCTCTGGTGCAACATAAGCTGGTGTTCCCACGGTAGATTTTGGTTGAGAATGAAAAACTGATGACTGGCAGTACGCAAATCCACCCAAAGAAAAGAGAGGAGGGAAGTGGATTTAGCAGACAGAACATTTTTGTAATGGTATATATCCCAGAGTAATCTGTAAAATTATTACCTTGGAGTACCCAAAATCACATATTTTGACACGTGGCGCTAGACTTCCATCTAACAGTGTATTTTCGAGCTTCAGATCTCTATGGCAGATATGTTGTACAATATCATAGATCGCTAAAAACTAAAACTGTGAAGTTCAGAGCTGATACCAAAAACAAAGCACAGACACATACCATTGAATGACAATAGCTAACTCCTGATATTAGTTGTTGGAAGAAAAACCTTGCTTGGTTCCAAATATAACAGGAACCTAAGAAAGTGGGTGAGGCACTTGAAGATCCAGATTGAGTTATTGCTATGCAAGAAGAACTCAATCAGTTTGAGAGGCAGAATGTATGGAAGTTGGTACCCGACCAAAGGGTGAGTCAGTAACGGGCACTAAGTGGGTATTCAAAAAAAAGTTAGATAAAGATGGAATTGTAACGAGAAACAAGGCCAGACTAGTAGATAAAGGTTACTCTCAAGAAGAGGGTATAGATTATGATGAAACCTATGCACCGGTAGCTAGACTTGTGGCAATCAGGATGTTTTTGGCATTCGCAGCATATTCAGATTTCAAGGTTTATCAAATGGATGTGAAGAGTGCATTCCTAAATGGGGAGCTTGAAGAGGAAGTGTATGTGGAACAACCTCCAGGTTTTGAAAATCTAAATCTGGCTGACTTTGTATATTTTCTATTCAAAGCCCTATTTGGTCTTAAGCAAGCTCCAAGGACATGGTATGACACTCACCAAGAGTTTTTACTTGAAAATGGTTTTACTAGAGGTGTTATTGATAAAACTCTATTTCATAAAATGCATAAATTTGATATGATATTAGTTCAAGTATATGTTGATGACATTATATTTTTTTCTACTAATGATCATCTTTGTAAGAGATTTTTTAAGCTAATGCAGAGTAAGTATGAAATGAGTATGATGGGAGAGTTGAACTACTTTCTTGGATTACAAGTGAGTCAATGGAAAGATGATGTATTCATCTGTCAATCCAAGTACATAAAAGAGCTTCTCAAGAAGTATAATATGGAAGATTCAACTCCGGAAAAGACTCCAATGCCAACAGCCTCTAAGCTTGATCAGGACAAAACTCGGTAAGAAAGTTGACATCAGAAGCTATAGAGGTATGATAGGCTCATTACTTTATCTTACAACAAGTAAACCAGATATTACTGTTTGCAATATGGTTATGTACTAAATTTCAAGCTGACTCTAAGGAATCTCATCTTATAGCTGTTAAGAGGATATATAGGTAACTTAAGGGGACTCCAAATCTTGGAATTTGGTACCCTAAAGGTATAGGTTTTAGCCTAGTTGGCTATACAGATTCACATTTTGCAGGTTGTAAGATTGACCGGAAAAGTAATTCAGGAAGCTGTTAGTTTCTTGGAAGAAGTCTGGTATCATGGTATAGCAAGAAGCAGTACTCAGTATCCACATCAACTGCTGAAGCTGAATACATAGCTGCTGGAAGCTATTGTGCTCAAATCTTATGGATGAGGAACCAACTCTGGGATTATCGTATGTTGATGTCAAAGATTCCAATATTTTGTGACAATAAAAGTGTCATAGCAATCTCAAACAACCCAGTTCAGCACTCAAGAACAAAGCATATTCATATCAAGTATCACTTTATAGAGAGCATGTCACCAATGGCACTGTGGAATTACATTTTGTACCACAGAGGATCAAATTGCAGACATCTTCACAAAACCACGTGATGAAAACATTTTCTCTAAGTTATTTAGTGAACTTAGGATGTTAAATTTTTCTAATTAATAAATTAGAAGTCAATAACTACAATTTACATTAAATAAATTCACTTGTTATTCAATGCCAATATGATAAGGACATGTGAATTTATGTGTCATTATTTATTTCTTGTAGTTCAAATATTTGTGTGTTTGTACCTAATTGATAAATATTTTAGCACACTTATATTGATAAATTATTTGAAAATAAATTAATCATAATTGGTTAAGTTATGAGTAAAGTTTAGTAGCATAATTTTGATTTAATAATTTGAGACTTTATCAATTCAATGATAAAAGTTTCAATTTTAATAATCAAAGTTGTTATTTGTTAATTTTAGTGGACTTTAAATTATTTAATATTTAAAGAGGTTCATTAAAGTTAATTAGTAATTAGCAGCATAATTTATTTCATAAAAATATAATTTTATCAAGTTTAATGATAATAGTTGTATTATTATAAATAAAATTGTGAAGTACAGAAATTTTTCTAAGTACAGAGTTACTTGCGACCACAGTGCACTATAGGTCGCAAGTAAGTAATTAAACTATTTTTGGTCTTGTTACAGGGGATCCTAGTCGCAAGTAACTACTTAGATTTGAGTTGGTTGCGACAAAGCGGTTCCCTGTAGTAGCTAAGTAAGACTAAAAAAACTGTATCAGAGTTACTTGCGACCTTAACATCATTGTGGTCACAAGTAACTACATTATTTTTCCAAGTTATTGCTTAGGTTACTTGCGACCCCTGTGAACTATAGGTCGCAAGTAACTGTCTTATTTTTTTTCTTCTGTGTTACTGCTGTGTATTTATGTGATCTCTCAGTTCATATATTTTTTATATATACATATATACACACAGTCGCAAGTAAGGACGATAAAAGAGAGAATAATTTTCAATCGATTCAAACAGTACCCAAATTCTGCTAAAATCTCTAAAAATTACAGATTTGTGAAGCCCATGACCTACTCTATCATTTGACTGTAAAATCACACATTTTCACTGGTTAATTTGATAGATCTTAAACTGTGATTTCTAAGGAATAAGGCTCTGTTTGGTTTGTACTTCATTGATTATTCTTCTTATTTGCTCTCTAGTGTTCTATTATTGCATATTTGCTCCGCATAAATTTATGTATTTTGCATATTAGTCTCATGTTATTATTTCAAGTGCACGATAAATTTGTTTGACGGTCAAAATGTTATTCTCATTTTTAATTAAAATGTCGTATAATATTACGATACCTAAAATAAATTATGTCTTGGTTATAAATCGCAATCCAGCTCACATAGGCTATTTTGAAAATTAGATTCGCTTTTTAAAAGAGCACTCGATTGTGCATTATGCTTTAACTACTAATGTCTAATTAAATGTTGAGCTCCTCAGAAACATTCACACCTCAGCTATAGACACATTAGATGACGATCAACTAAGCTTCATGTTCCCCATTAATGATGAGATAATTGAAATCATTGAGGATGATTTCAATGAACATCTTCATTTTCCTCGGGATGATTTCGATGATTTACCAAGGGACTGGGAAGTATTTAGCTTTTTCAAGGCCATAAGAAGCACCATGCCTAATGACAAGTATCCAAAGCACTTCAACAAAAGTCATCTACCCAAACCTTGGAACTTATTCTTCATCATGCTGTTCTTCTGTCTGTCTCCCAAGACTGGTGGATTTCATGGACTAACACATTTCATGAGACTAGTTGGAGTGGCTATTGCTCATAATCTTCGAATCAACTTTGGACGTCTAATAATGCGAAAGATATTGGAGAACCAAGATCAAAAATAAGATTACATCTTATATGTTAGGTTCCTCCAGATTGTTTTTAATGGTAAGCTCACAGAAGCTCAGAAGGCCTTGGTTCGCACAGACAATACGGAAAATTCTTAAGTCGTGTCCTCAAAAATGGTGGGTAAACAGGTTTAGACAAACTCCTTTTTCCAAAAACAACCCCATTCATGTGACGGACTTCATGCAAAAATACTTTGACTTCATTGCTCAAGAACCTGTCTATGAGACTAAAGATGATCACGAACCTGATGCTGAAAATGAGGATAATCAAGAGGCAGAGGTTGAATATGAAGCAGATCTTCAGCCTAATCCTAACGCTCAACTAATGGATGTTGACCAAGAATTTGTAATTGTTGAACAGCCAGAAGAGGTTTCTCAACCTGAAGCTGCTGAACATCAAGAAGAAACTGAGCCTAAATCAACCAGAGAAAAATGTTTAAAGGCTAGAATTCACAGGTATGAATGAATCTTTTATGAGTACTACTTTTGATGACTTGATTGACACTGGTTCACGTAATCTTGGTTACTTTCACACACAACTTGCCCGAGAGCAATTGCAATCAGGAGGCAGTGATTTGTATTCCCAAAAATTTATAACCGCCCTCTAGAGACCATAAATACATCTCAAACTCTCTTAGCCCAATCCCTGGCGTATAAGGATTCTTTGTGTATAGAGGGAGAAAACTGCACACGATACAAAATATAAGGAAGGTACTTTGAGTGAACCTACAACTCTGTCTCCAACGAAGTAAAACAGTATCCCAACTAAGACAAGTATAACCTCCCATGTATCTTTCCAAAAGGATACAATAGCTGAAAAGGCACATAAACAGTTACCGGATCCATCTTCTCAACAAGGTGTGTCTATTGAAATTCGCCCGTTAGCCACGACATCCTGTAATGATTCAAGCACACTCTCAAATCTTCAAGCTCTTAAATTTTACATGAGTCAATTAGAAGAGCGTTATTTGGTGAGGATGTATTGACAAAAACAGGGAATTCAACCATATTATGGTTAGAATATTATGTTCGAGGTCCTTCAATGGATCAACTGCCTTCACAGGTGTTAGGAGAGAGTGTTGTAATCGCTGCCACATCCAGCACAACACTTACCTCCCCAGGACTAAAAACCCTGGATACATCTGTGGATAGGGGATCCGACATTAGTGCGGATCGGAAACCCATTGGCGATGAACCATATTCAACTGGTGAGCATACGGGGAAAGTGTCTTCACCGACACTGGAGGAAGCTGAGGAACAGATGCCAAATATGACAGCCTCAGTGATCCTCCCAGAAATTTAAACTCTTGACCAGTCGTCTCATGATGACATGCAACTTGTCTTGAACAAGGGTCGGGAATCGCGAACTCCCATTGCACCACTGTTGACCTCCTTAAGGATGGCTCTTGTGCTTTCTGCATGTACATCTTCTGGATCTCGGAGCTATGAGCGGAGTGTATCCGTGAGGGTGAGTGAAACACAAACCCCTAAACTGAGTGATAGAGTATTGAGTGATACACTGCGAGAAGCCCGTGAGACACCTACCTGCCAAACTACACCTATAGACATGTCACAATATGTAACGAAATCTTACCTTTAAAATTAGTTAGCATTTAAAGATAGTTATCTCAAAGAACAAATGGCTCTCAAGGATCAATATCCTAAAGATGAACTGTCTATCAAGGATCACCAGATTGCACATCTTTCCGAACAACTTGACCTTCGACAAGCATCATTTTCTAGTTTACAGGAATTCCTGGAGAAATCTCTCTCTCACTCAAGAAAGGGAAAAGCAATTGCCAATATTGAGTCAAAGATCTCAGTTAGCAAGCAAGCGGCAATCCCTGTCTCCTCTGAAATAGATTTTTCCAGTACTGGGTCGAAGACCTCAGTCAGTAAGCAAGTGTTTGTTTCAAAATCACCTAATCAAGAGATCCCTGTCTTGATCTTGCCTGCTCAATCAACCCCATCTCTGAAGGATAACACAACTGAGGTGTAGAAATGAGTGGAGCAAGAAAAAGTAGTTGCAACTGTGAACTTAATTCAAGATGCTTTTCAAACAGCTGATTCTGGATAGGATAAGTTTGGAGATGAGCTTCAAGAAGAAAAGGAAGAAGAAGAGGAGAGGATTGATGGAAAGGTGTTATTAAAGTTAAGACATACTGCTGAGAAGAGTTCTACAACTCAGGGGGAGCAATCAACATCAAAACAAGATCATTTGAGCAAAGTCATTACAACTCAGAGGAATCTTCTATCGGAAATATATGCTCCAAATCCCCTATTCTCAGAGTATGAACTGGAGAAAGGAGAGATAGACGAGAGTGATGTTCCTAAGGGGTATGAACCTAAATTTGAAGAAGTGGTCACGGAGGAGAGAAAGATTATCTCTGAGGACTAGGAATATGAAGATGAAGATGCCTTCTCGGATGACCGTTTGTTCAATGGATTACAGGAGAAATTCAACTGATCAAATGAAGAAATTCAAGGAGAGATTGAAAGATCAAGAGCTAGAGTGCAAAGAGTCATACAGAAAAGGGAAGCAAGGGAAGCAAAAGAATCATATCTTCGGGCAAACAGGAGAGAAAAGGAATGGGATGAGATAAAAGGAAAATGGACAAATCTGAAAACTATCATAAGTTAGACCCTGACAACCGGAATCTTCTAAACACTATGGAGAAGTACATAGAGGATTATCCCAATATTCATGATTTCTATGATCAGTTCAATAGGATAATCACTGGTACCACTGTGAATATTCTAAAGAATGGATGGAAAATCACTATCGATCACAGAGATGGACTTCAAATAAAGATCTTTACTAGTGTATTGAAGAAGCTAAATATTGTGGAACTGTTTGTCTTAGCATCAAAAAATCCCTTGCAGATGGCAGAATTCAGAACATCACCATGTCTGTGAAGGGTTTTTAGCACATAAACGCAACGAAAACGTAAATTTAAATCTTAAAAAACCGAAACCCTCCGCAGGATCCATGCGAAAAATAATATTTAATTCATAGTTCATATGTTTACCTTAAGAAGCTTTACGTTAATGGAAAGATGGAGGTCTTTAATAGCGATCCAAGAACGACGAGCGGAGATCCCTAGCAGCTGCTCCTCAAGTGTGAAGCACTCCACCGGTATCCACCAAGAAAACGATTTAATGAAGGAGGAGGAGGTGGAGAGAATTAGGCTTTTGTAAATCTTTGGGTTGAGGCAAAAATAGGGTTTATAATAGTATAATTATAGGCAAAATTTTCAGCTGAAATTTTTTCCATAAAATATTATTATTGTTAACCCTTTATTATTCTCATTAATAATTAAAACACCTTTTAATTATTAATCCTTTTTCTAAACACTTTAGAAATAATTCTCTCTTTTGATTTAACTTCCAAAAATTAAATTCTTAATTAATAATATTAAGAACCTTTTCTTAATAATTCATAATCAATTAAATCTTATTTAATCAATTATTAAATTTGCCAATTAATTATTTATTTCATAAATAAATAATTATCAGCCATTATTAATTAATTCCTCCACCATTAAATCATTCTCTTTTATGGTATGACCCTGTAGGTTCAATATTAAGCCGGTAGTACAAATAAATAATAATAAAACTATTTTATCATTATTTATATAAATTCTCTAATTCATTAAATATGATTAATTAATTAATCATATTTATTCTACATCGTGAGGTATACTTCTCAGCATATCGCGACTATCCGGATAATACGAATTCACTGCTTAGAATACCAAGAACTTATTCAGTGAGTAGTTACCGTACAATTAATTCCTTCTACCCTACAATGTCACGATTAAATATAAGACATGGAACTTGTATCAAGCCTATCTTATTTAATCACTTGCTTTCCCATTCACTATGCTCAGTTCTATTTAATGTAAATTAGAAACTCCTTTCTAATTTCATTCACTTCGGCCAGAGATTCCTGAACTAGCATAAGTGGATCAACATTAAACATTCTCTTCCTTCACTGGAAGGGGTAGATCCTTTATTAATCATACACTATCTTCGTGTAAAAATTCCTATACCCAGTAGAGCCCTTATAATTATCCCTTGAGACTAAGAACTAATACACAAGATGACTATGATGACCTCCAGTCTAAGGATACTTGTACAACTATCACTATGTGAACAACTGCTGACACATGAGTGAACTCCATCAGTTGTTCAGCTGTGTGAGTCATGTTCAAGGAACTTATTCTATAATAAGAACCTACATACTAGCTATAGTGTCACCACACAAATGTCTATGAGAACAGACATCCTTCATAATGAAGCAAGCATAGTATGTACCGATCTTTGCAGATTAAAAATTACCAGTTAGTAATCCTACGACCAGGAATTATTTAAGTTTAGAGTTATCATCTTTTAGGTCTCATTATTATGATCTCATCACAATCCATAAAAATCTTTACTCTAAACTATGGTATATCTTATTTAAACACTTAAATAGATAAAGCTCGCAATAAAACCAAAACAAGTCTTTTATTAATATCAATGAAATCAAAACAGATTACATAAAAGTTATTCCTAAATCCTCATACATGATTGGACTTAGGACATATTTATTTCAGACATGTCACAATATGTAACCAAATCTTACCTTGAAAAGCAGTTAGCATTTAGAGATAGCTAACTCAAAGAACAACTTGCTCTCAAGGATCAATATCTCAAAGATGAACTGTCTATCAGGGATCACCAGATTACACATCTTTCCGAACAACTTGACCTTTGACAAGCATCATTTGCTAGTTTACGGGAATTCGTGGAGCAATCGCTCTCACTCAGGAAAGGGAAAAGCAATTGCCAATATTGAGCCAAAGACCTCAGTTAGCAAGAAAGCACCAATCCCTGTCTCCTCTGGGATAGATTTTTCCAGTACTGGGCCAAAGACCTTAGTCAGTAAGCAAGTGTCTGTTTCAAAATCACCTACTCAAGAGATCCCTGTCTTGATCTTGCCTGCTCAATCAACCCCAGCTCTGAAGGATAACACAAATGAGGGGGAGAAATGGGTGGAGCAAGAAAAAGTAGTTGTTGTTGTGGAGCAAGAAAAAGTAGTAATTTTTCACGTCCATTTGCCAGATCTCATAGTCGTAGTAAGCAGCAATCGCAAGCAAAATACGAATTGATTTTAATAGGGCTACAGGCAAAAAAAATTCATCAAAGTCAATCCCTTGCCTTTGTCTGAATCCTTTTTCCACGAGCCTGGCCTTATAGGTCTCCACCTGCCCATCTGCTCCAATCTTTCTTTTATATACACACTTGCACCCAATAGGCTTAACACCTTCACGCGCCTCAACCAGAGTCCATACTTGGTTGGTATACATAGATTCCATTTCGGATTTCATGGCACTATGCCATTTCTCTGAGTCAACACTACTCATAGCCTCATTATAGGTCACAGGGTCGTCATTATCAATGATTGACAACTCATTGTCATTCTCAATGACAAGGCCATAATACCTCTCAGGTTGGCGAGACACTCTCCCTGACCTACGGATGGGCTGTTCCACAGAAGGTTTGTTCAGTCTGAATAGGTGTTTCCACTTGATCCGTAGTAGTTTGTGCTTCTTGAACTTCATCAAGTTCAATTTTGCTCCCACTGTTTCCTTCAAGGATAAACTGTTTTTCCAAGAAGGTAGCATGTCTGGAGACAAACACCCTATGATCGGTGTAAAAGTAATACCCTAAAGTCTCTTTAGGATATCCCATAAAATTACATTTTACAGATCGAGATTCCAGCTTATTTGGGTCAACTTTCTTGACATAAGCTGGACATCCCCAAATCTTAACGTGTTTAAGACTCAGTTTCCTTTCTTTCCATATCTCGTATGGTGTTTGAGGAACATATTTGGAAGGCACCTTATTCAATAAATATGCTGAGGTTTCCAATGCATAACCCCATAGGAATACTGGAAGATTCGCATAGCTCATCATGGACCGAAAAATGTCTAACAAAGTTCGATTTCTCCTTTCAGATACCCCATTTAACTGTGGAGTATATGGAGGAGTCCACTGGGAGACTATACCATTTTTTTTGAGATAATCTAGAAACTCTCCATTCAAGTATTCACCACCTCGATCTGATCGAAGAGTTATAATACTGTGTTTGGTTTGTTTCTCCACTTCATGTTTATATTCTTTGAACTTTTCAAAGGCTTCAGACTTGTGTTTCATCAAATACACATATCCAAATCTAGATCTATCATCTATGAAAGTAATGAAGTACGAAAATCCACCCATGGCTTGCGTAGACATTGGTCCACATACATCTGTGTGTACCAATCCTAGCAAATCTGCAGCCCTCTCTCCATGTCCACTAAATGGAGAGTTGGTCATTTTACCCAATAGACAAGACTCGCATGTAGGATATGATTCAAAATCAAAGGGGTCAAGTAACCCTTCCTTATGCAATGTCCGCAGTCTATTTTCACTAATATGACCTAGCCTACAGTGCCATAAATAGGTCAGATTTTCATCATCTCGTTTTCTTTTATTAGTTTATTCAATCTGAAGTAAATCATGCTCTACGTCACATACATACAGACCATTATTTATAATACCACGTCCATAAATAATATTATCTCTAAGGATAGAACATTCATTATTCTTAATAATAAATGAAAAACCATCCAAATCCAACATACGGATAGAAACAATATTCCTCACAATAGAGGGAACGTAATAACAATTATTCAGAATAATAGTCTTGCCCGTAGGCATATGTAAACTAAATGATCCTACAAATATGGTCGCAACCCTTGCTCCATTGCCCATACGTAGAATCACCTCATCCTTTTCAAGAGTCCTACTTCCCTTTAGTCCTTGCAACGAATTGCAAATATGAGAACCACAGGCGGTATCTAATACCCAAGTAGAAATTTGACCTAGTGACATATTAACTTCGATCATGAACATGCCTGGATCAGAAGCGGTAGTCTTACTACCCTTCTTCTTCTTCAATTCTGCAAGGTAAACCTTGTAGTTCCTCTTCCAGTGCCCCAACTTGTTACAGTGAAAACAAACAGCTAAATTAGGACCAGTCAACTTGTGAACATCTAGTATGCTCCAGAGTGAGTGCAGAAGACATGACGAATATATTAAATCTGTAAATGATAAACACATAACAACACTTAGCAAATATTCAATTTCATTTCAAAACACTATATGAATCGGGTCTTTATTCATAAGTGTCTCCCACTAGTTTATCTAATTTTTTTCAACCCCTAAGTGAAAATTAAGCATTCATAATGCTAATGGGAATAGGGATCCTACATTCCATCACACAACCTCGGTTGTGGCACGAAACATCATGTGATGTTCAATAGGCAGACAACTCTTGTCAATTACATCTTATGTTATTCCCTAATATAAGTTTAGTCTCTTGAATAATTGAGTCACGGCTGTGGCACGACAAACTCAATATTCTAAGTCAAGTTTAACCCAACATTTCGTACAATTGAATCAGTCTCTAACGGCCCACGGCTGTAGCACGTACCGTCCTTTAGATTCTAATTCAATGTACACATCTCTATATAATAGACAAGTATTTCTTATTTCGAAATCAAAGCCCCCGGCTGTAGCACGAAATGACAATGATTTAAAAATAAGAACCACTTTCTACCATGTTGGAAGGCTATGACCGACACAAGCCCGTTGTGTCATTGGCCAATTACTACTTGATATTATTTAATTTTAGAGGGATTATATTACGTTACAATCATAATCATATTATAAAGAGATTCTTCCTTTTAAATTAAATATTTCAAATCAATAATCGATAATCAGATGATTCCTAGATCGGGTGGAGCGTTGTCAAGAGGCGTCACTTAATAACCCTTTCTTACAGATAGAAATCTGTTGGTGAC
Source organism: Apium graveolens (assembly GCF_009905375.1). Taxonomy (NCBI): domain Eukaryota; kingdom Viridiplantae; phylum Streptophyta; class Magnoliopsida; order Apiales; family Apiaceae; genus Apium; species Apium graveolens. The sequence continues at coordinate 242,227,510 of NC_133656.1, forward strand.
AGAATCATCCTTTCTCTCAATATTGAAAATTCATATTCAATTACGTGTTTCATAAATACAAGAATCTCATTATCGTATTAATAATATTTATTGTTAAGGCAAGAAACGATTCCTATTCTAGATTTTCTAGAGCACGCCTTATATTGATTTAAGTTCACCTAAATCTATCATCGCATGGTAAACATAGGCATATATCTCATATATAAAATTAAATAAACAAGTAAATGTAAAGTGCAATAAAGTAAATGTGTTTGGTTATGGCCCCATCCTATGTGATCTTTATCAAGCTCATGAAAAAGATCAAGGTCAATCTAATATGGTGATGGAAATAAATACAACTACTTATTACATAAGTCTTCTTCTTTGTTTAGACTTCTTGTATGCCTCATCTTCTTCTTTGTATCACCTCCATTGGATAGTCTTCTTGAGTCTTCAATTACATTACATGATTGAAAGTAAAACTAATCTAATGAACTTACAAGAATAACTCGAGTTACATTCGAGATTTATGATTACAAAGATTGACGACATGCAAGTCGTATTTAAAACCAAAACCAAAACCATTACACTAAGGTCGAAAGGCCATAATTATCCACCATGCTCATACAACACATAAAAGCATGTTAAAACACATAATCTGATCTTATCATATCATATTATCCATGTTCTAATCATAAAAAGAAAATATGACAAAAATCAGAAAAATCAGAATCAAATCAGAAAAACAAGAATCACTGTTTACGGGCAGTAAACGACGTCCAACGCCTTACAGACGAGTCGTTGATAGCTTTAGCTATCAGTTTTGTTCAGACGTTCGTTTACCTATGGAATAAGATATTCGTTTGCATAAATCGGACACCAGACCCAGAGTTCAGCAAATCTGCAGCAGCCAATTCAGAATCCGTATCTAATATGATTCTCATAATTAGAACAAACATAAATCATTTATATATCAGTATATATACAGATTACATAATTATCTTATGATTATACAACTCACATGAATATCATATATTCAAAACCATACATATATAAGCATATTATATCAACATCAAATCATGGCGTATCACGTACATGCTCATATATCGAAAACAGTTAAACACATAAATGAATTAAAAACTTTTCGCAAGTAGCTCTGATACCATTGAAGGGTTTTTAGCACATAAACGCAGCGAACACGTAAACTTAAATCTTAAAAAAAACCGAAACCCTCTGCAGGATCCATGCGAAAAATAATATTTAATTCGTAGTTCAGTATGTTTACCTTAAGAAGCTTTACGTTAATGGAAGGATGGAGGTCTTTAATAGCGATCCAAGAATGAGGAGCGGAGATCCCTAGCAGCTGCTCCTCAAGTGTGAAGCACTCCACCGGTATCCACCAAGAGATCAATGTAATGAAGGAAGAGGAGGTGGAGAGAATTAGGCTGGGTCGAGGAAAAAATAGGGCTTATAATAGTATATTTATAGGCAAAATTTTCAGCTGAAAATTTTCCCATAAAATATTATTATTGTTAACCCTTTATTATTCTCATTAATAATTAAAACACCTTTTAATTATTAATCCTTTTTCTAAACACTTTAGAACTAATTCTCTCTTTTGATTTAATTTCCAAAAATTAAATTCTTAATTAATAATATTAAGAACCTTTTCTTAATTAATTTATAATCAATTAAATCTCATTTAATCAATTATTAAATTTGCCAATTAATTATTTATTTCATAAATAAATAATTATCAGCCATTATTAATTAATTCCTCCACCATTAAATCATTCTCTTTTATGGTGTGACCCTGTAGGTTCAATATTAAGCCGATAGTAGAAATAAATAATAATAAAATTATTTTATCATTATTTATATAAATTCTCTAATTCATTAAATATGATTAATTAATTAATCATATTTATTCTACATCGTGAGAGATACTTCCCAGCATATCGCGACTATCCGGATAATACGAATTCACTGCTTAGAATACCAAGAACCTATTCAGTGAGTAGTTAGCGTATAATTAATTCCTTCTACCCTGAAATGTCACGATTAAATATAAGGCATGGAACTTGTGTCAAGCCTATCTTATTTAATCACTTGCTTTCCCACTTACTATGCTTAGTTCTATTTAATGTAAATTAGAAACTCCTTTCTAATTTCATTCACTCTGGCCAGAGATTCCTGAACTAACATAAGTGGATCAGCATTGAACATTCTTTTCCTTCACTGGAAGGGGTAGATCCTTTATTGATCATACACTATCTTCGTGTACAAATTCCTATACCCAGTAGAGCCCTTATAATTGTCCCTTGAGATTAAGAACTAAACCAAAGCATAGTTCAGTGTACACAAGATGACTATGATGACCTCAAGTCTAAGGATACTTGTACAACAATCACTATGTGAACAGCTGTTGACACGTGAGTGAACTCCATCAGTTGTTCAGCTGTGTGAGTCATGTTCAGTGAACTTATTCTATAATAAGCACCTACATACTAGCTATAGTGTCACCACACAAATGTCTATGAGAATCGACATCCTTCATAATGAAGCAAGCATAGTATGTACCGATCTTTGCGGATTATTAATTAGCAGTTAGTGATCCTACGACCAGGAACTATTTAAGTTTAGAGTTATAATCTTTTAGGTCTCATTATTATGATCTCATCACAATCCATAAAAGTTATACTCTAAACTATGGTATATCTTATTTAAACACTTAAATAGATAAAGCCCGCAATAAAACCAAAACAAGTCTTTTATTAATATCAATGAAATCAAAACAGATTACACAAAATTTATTCCTAAATCCTCATACATGATTGGACTTAGGACATATTTCTTTCAGATATGTCACAATATGTAACCAAATCTTACCTTGAAAAGCAGTTAGCATTTAAAGATAGCTATCTCAAAGAACAACTGGCTCTCAAGGATCAATATCTCAAAGATGAACTGTCTATCAGGGATCACCAGATTACACATCTTTCCGAACAACTTGACCTTCGATAAGCATCATTTGCTAGTTTACGGGAATTCGTGGAGCAATCTCTCTCACTCAGGAAAGGGAAAATCAATTGCCAATATTGAGCCAAAGATCTCAGTTAGCAAGAAAGCGCCAATCCCTGTCTCCTCTGGGATAGATTTTGCCAGTACTGGGCCAAAGACCTTAGTCAGTAAGCAAGTGTCTGTTTCAAAATCACCTACTCAAGAGATCCCTGTCTTGATCTTGCCTGCTCAATCAACCCCAGCTCTGATGGATAACACAACTGAGGGGGAGAAATGGGTGGAGCAAGAAAAAGTAGTTGTTGTTGTGACCTTAATTCAAGATGCTTTTCAAGCAGCTGATTCTGGATATGATGAGTTTAGAGATGAGCTTCAAGAAGAAAAGGAAGAAGAAGAGGAAAGGATTGATGAAAGGGTGTTACTAAAGTAAAGACATACTGATGAGAAGAGTTCTACAACTCAGGGGGAGCAATCAACATCAAAACAAGATCATCTGAACAAAGTCATTACAACTCAGAGGAATCTTCTGTCGGAGATATATGCTCCAAAGCCCCTATTCTCAGAGTATGAACTGGAGGAAGGAGAAATAGACAAGAGTGATGTTCCTAAGGGGTATGAACCTAGATTTGAAGAAGTGGTCACGGACGAGTGAAAGGTTATCTCTGAGGACTAGGAATATTAAGATGAAGATGCCTTCTCGGATGACCGTTTGTTCTATAGATTACAGGAGAAATTCAACCGATCTTATGAAGAAATTCAAGGAGGGATTGAAAGATCAAGAGCTAGAGTGCAAAGAGCCATACAGAGAAGGAAAGCAAGAGAAGCAAAAGAATCATATCTTCGGGCTAACACGAGAGGAAAGGAATGGGATGAGATAAAAGTAAAATGGAAAAATCTGAAAACTATCATTAGTTAGACCCTGACAACCGAAATCTTCTAAACACTATGGAGAAGTACATAGAGGATTATCCCAATATTCATGAGTTCTATGATCAGTTCAATAGGATAATCACTGGTACCACTGTGAATATTTTAAAGAATGGATGGAAAATCACTGTCGATCACAGAGATGGACTTCAAATAAAGATCTCTACTAGTGTATTGAAGAAGCTAAATATTGTGGAACTTTTTTTCTTAGCATCAAAAATCCCTTGGTTGAAAATGAATGAGAATGAATACTTCAGAGACAAGCTTCAGAAGATGATGATGGATGTGTCTCCTCAAGCATTCTCTTATCCATTCATGATCAAAGTATTTGCAGATGGTAGAATGCAGAACATCACCATGCATGATCAACCTATAAGATCCAGTCGTTATCTACAACTCACTTTCCTGGAAAGTCAACTCAGGAGCAAAAGAGCAAAATTGGAGGCACCAGGAGTCAAAAAATCAGAAGCAGGCTTTAGAGCTGCTGAAGTTCTATATGTTTACAAGCTCAATGATAAAATGATCAAGGAGACAGAGAAGGACATGAAGAAAATTAAAAGAGATTATCATGAGATGGTGTTCATAAATGGAGATCCAGAAATTAATCTTCTGAAAGATAGTGAACCTATCATCAGCACTGACAGTGAAGGGGATCTAGTCTTTGAGATCAACAAAACAAAGATTAAGATCAATGATTTCGGAACAAGAGGATCAGAATCAATACACCAAGCCTTGATGGATATCAAACTATCACATGTAAAAAGGACAAGATTGCTTTGATTTCAATCATAAGAATACTTGACGAGGTAGTGGAAGAAGAATCGATTAACGACACCAAAAGAGTACGAGGACATCCTAAAAAGATAACAGTCTTCGTAATGTCAAAAAGATCTACCATGTTGTTTGAACTTATTCCTAAGTGCTCCAAAATCAGGTATCTCTAGTTGATACTTAATGAACTGAATAATCCACCTCCCATTAAAGCACTTGAAATAGAAGCTCGTGATTTGGTCCAAGCTAAACTGAATGACCTTCTAGATAGAAGTAAAGGATCATCTCTCCCACACTCAACAAAATCAACAGATCCTAGAAAGAAAGCTACCAAGAGAAAGTCTGATCAGACTCAATCCATTCAAGAAGGAGAAGGTAGTCAAGACAAGAAGCTCAAGAAAACAAAAACAAAGAAGACATAGATTATCCGTTCAAGCTAGAGGAACACTTCTTTGTAATTTGTAATTTAAGAAATCTGGAATTGAATATGTACTCCAAAATGTATTTAATATCTTAATCTGTTTTGAGGTTGTACTTTTTCATATTGTCAGTCGAGTTATCCTTAGGGATTTGCTTGTCAAACTCTAACAATCAAATAGGGGGAGATTGTAAAGCATAATGTAACGTTATATGTAATCGAGGAATTATAACTCAACATGAAACAGAAATAGATAAACAATATTAAATTATTAAACACAGGATCCCTAATGATGAAGACTAGATATATACAAAGAATCAAAAGATGAAATTAATGTTTTAAGTTCATAATCAAGTCATGGGAAGAAGTTCATTAACATGTTCAAGCCTCCATGAAGAATAAGATGTCAAAAGACTTCCAGTGTCAGTGAAATGATTTGATTTGAAGTCTGAAGATCAGGGGTCTGTGATTGAAGCATTGAATAATCAATCAAGGTGTATCAGCTCTTCAATATAAAAGAATTTGAATTAAATCAATTCATGTTAGTTGTTTGTGAACCAGCCAGTGCACCAAGCATCAGCATATTAAAAAGGATTTAATTCAGTTATACAGAAAGATCAATGTTATACAATTATTAGAGTCAAGAATTTTTCTAAGTCAAATATCCACTGCCAAGACAACTAGATGCAAGTAAGTTGCAAGGAACAAAAATTGGCTAAGGCAAAAAAGCTTACTATCTTGGTCAAGTATCTCATTCAGGGAGCTGCAGGTCGCAAGTAACTTTGTGACTTGGGAAATATGCATCCTCCTAGAAGCACAAGGTCGCAAGTAACCTGTACAGGGAAAGACAGGTTGCAAGTAAGTATTAGAGATGAAATTAAGGAAAAATCTACACAGGTCTCCCTAGGTCGCAAGTAACTTTGCCCTAAGGAACTAGGTCGCAAGTAAACGCTAAAGGAGAAATTTGCTAAGGAAAAACCACATGTGATGTTCTGGTGCAAGTAAGTGACTAGAAAAGGCTACTAGTGGTCGCAAGTAAAGTAGCAACCAAAGAACTCTCTTGTCGCAAGTAACTACTTGGTTGTGTTATTGTAAATTATAATTGCAGCAATTCAAGGATTTGAATGGACAGAAATGTGCCACCTGCCCAAAGGAATTGAAGTCTATAAAGCAGAAAATGAATACAATTTCATTTGGTAATCTTCCTCAGCCAACAAAGTGTTTTTACGGGAGCTCCATTAAAGACTTCATTATTAAGCTTGTAAACACAAAGTTGTGTTGTTGAATTTATCGTAGCTAATCAATTCATTGATTAGATTGTAGCAACCTCAAGGTTTATATTAATAAAATAATATATTCCTCGAATTATTTTGTGTCTATTTTGATTCCGTACTTATAACGAAGAACTTGAAATGAATCGAAAAAGATTGTAGGTATTGTATTCAACCCCCCCCCCCTTTACGATACTTTGGAACTAACAATAACATTTGTAAACTTGTTTCTAGATCTCTACTTTATGGAAACAATATTATTTTTTGACTTCTGCAACTATAATTTGCACTTTTATTAAATTTGGAAGCGGCTTATGTTGATGAACGGTTATACAACTGTGGTCTTTATGAATTAACGTCATATGTGGAAGCTTAATTTCCATCTCAATATGTGACATTGGATTGTGTTACATATTCAGCTCCCTGGCTAC